>NW_026927955.1:0-33109 GCF_032062105.1 Saccostrea cuccullata | reverse complement strand
CTTATAAAACAACGAGTGTTATTTCTAAAACTGTAATAAATACATAGCTTTTCTTATCTATATCATTAAATTGGAGCTCCTCCTTAAATTGTGAAAAAAAGATAAATGTAATGTTGGTTACTTACTCTTGCTTTGAAACTAAGTATACAGAGACCGACTTGTATTCTCAGGCCAACGGACGCCCCAGCTCCTAATTCTATGATTAAATTAAAACAACAGCAACACTGATAATCGACACAATTGAAAACTTAACAATGATTTAAAATCTGAAATGAAATATGAGTGGAACTTACCGAAATACAGTGCAATTGGACCAATCATAAAGGGACCTATTTTCTTATCGATGAGCACGAAATCTTTCGTCGGAAAAGGTATATCAACATCTGCGCAGAAGTCTACCTTATTTTGGAACTCCTTGCCCATTACTTTCAGAAGTGTTCTCGGATCACTAATTAACTGATGTAAAAAAAAAAAACCTCAAAAGTATTGCACATATTAAACAGTACAACGAGATCAGGGTTTTGAGTTATTTACTTTTCAGACGTCACATTTTAGGTATTTCACTCGTCATTTTATTGCAAAGTTCGGTCACAACCTATAATAATCGATAAAATATGGTAATGATTAAAGTATTTTTCATAAGCATTACAATTTAAGTGAAGAAAGGTCATGTTAGTTGTACCGTTGCTAGTGAGATGCATATACATGTATACTGGCCCCGATTTTCTTTGTGATCGTCATGCTATGTGAGTACTTATCTAAAATATATTTCTCATAAAATTCTTGATATAGCTAATTTCACGAGAGACATTACGTAATAAACCTAATATGCCTCAGTCACATTTCCCGGCAGATGACTGTATACCGATGGTAATCGCTAGTAATCAGTAGAGTGAGCGATGCCCTAAAATCGGACCTCCTCGGCAAAGAAGTTCTCCACACCTTTCACAGCAACAGGCATACCCCCGCCGATGATAGTACGACAAGTGCCTCCAGAGGGAATCATATTTGATCGGTGTGGCACCGATTACCGGTCGAACATCGATCAGACATCGAAAAGTTTTCACCGTTGGAGAACATCGGTTGTAGATCGGTCATACATTGGTCGACTCTGGGCCAATGTTTAGTCAAACACCGACCGAAGATCGGCCGATGCCTGTTGCCCACCACTCACCGCGAGATGACCTCAGATTCAACGGACACTGGACAGTGCTCGGTCAAACATCAGCCGATCCATGAAAGATGTGTTAATATTGGGTGGTTAATGCTAAGAAGCTATGTGGGGCATCGGTGAAGACATCGCTGAATGTTAACTACAGCTTATCTCCCGATGACCCCCACCGATGTACCCGATGGCCTCAGTCACCGTCCGATTACTATTGGTGTCCGGCCGGCATGCAACCACGCCACTTAATTTCATAAAAAAAGCATTGGTTTCTCATCGTTTAACCCATTGCTGGATAATGTGACTGATGCTTAAAAAGAATCTGGCAGGCTCGATAAGAGAGCTAGAATAGTATTCGAGACCATGTATGTGCATATACATGTATTCTGTGCACTTTGAATGTCTATGCATCACATTTTAAATGGCTTCACATATATATTATTTACATCCAAATAAGAAATCTTACCTCCTCTATCATTGCTTCCCTGATGGCGTCAATAATTTTTAGAATTTCTTTATCAAGTAAGTGATTTTCCGATAGCTCTGCTATGAAATCCTGAACAGTAACACTATCCATCGTCGGCAGTATGGGGTTATTTCCATTTCCTGGTCAATGTTTGACAAATAAATTATGACTTATATATGTCCACCTTTTTCCACTCCAATTTTTTGTTAATAACCGGAAGCGCTTATTTGTATTAATAACATCAATTGTTAATTTGAGATATTGTAAGCAATTATAGAAATTTGGGTCACATTTGAAAAAGTATATATTTATTACCTAAAGAACATGTCAAATCAACTTCGTAGTTCAACAACAATGGAACAGCTTGTAAACAGGAAATAAAATCAGATACACAGAGTTCGGCACTGAGGGATATAACTGCCGTTGACGAGTCAAATGTAATAGAAACAACCAGGTTGGCAGACATTAACCTTGAAACGTTTACCAAGGGAACCCTCTCTTCTATTTCGACACCTGAAATTTAGAAAATAAAATATCCAAAGGTTTCCTACTCATTTCGACAACCTGTATTTCGAACCCTACTTTCTTCAACTTTTAAATTTAATATGAATTAACTTTCAAGGTTGATTGTATTTACTTTATGGACCTGTGTTTATGAAATTATGTAGAGTGTTCAATTAAAATGAAATTTTGAAAAAAAAAGTTTTTAAAAAGAATTTCAAAACTCAAAGAGATGCTTAAAAGACGTATTAAGCACATAATTACAGGTTAGAAATAAGAAAATTATCACGACGTTATTAGAAACGTAAATGAAGTTCGATTTCTTTCGCCGATGTACACTTTTTATTACGGTTTCTTCGTTTCTACTTTATATTCTTATCATGTTATGTTCATAAAACTTAACATTTGCGATCATAAAATGTTGCTTTTCACTAAGACAAGAATAGATACATGTATATAATTTAGCAAAGAGAGTATAATTGTTTGTCCAGTCTACGACATAATAGGACAACCCTCGTATGCAATGTGATGAAATAAAACAACGTATTATTACCATCTTTAAATTCTATAAGGACCGAAGTTGAATGTGCCGTTACATTGACTTGTTTTGAACATCCATCCATTTTAACATCAGTAGTTACCATTAGTCTGTGATTGCCATAGGAAAATAAAACTGCACAGGAAATTTCATTGCAACTTCGATGCACAAAACAGACATTTCCAGGGCCTTTTTGAAGTCTATTGAGAAACATCGGGCATTCTAAAACGGAAAATATTTGTTTTCACACAGTCTCTGCCTACACAAATTTAGAAAAGTCACGTATAAAGATTAATAAAATGAAAGCAGAATGTCTATGTTGTCATGTACAAACCATTTTCAGTTCTTGAAAGAACTTTTGACACCATGTTTGATCTTGATCCAGACACTGTGTTAAACGATGCTTTTAGTAAACTTCTTAGTTTTGACATTGATAAACCATCCAGGTTTTGAGCAAAAATGGACGTTCTAAGCTGCAAAAGTTTACTATAAACGATTTCCATTTCATTTCCAACTTTATCTCCGAGTATTTCTTTAATTCTCCCAAGAGTATAGGAATTTACATCCACCAGATCAAGAAGATTCGGACCAGTCCTGAAGAACGACCAGAATACAAAATCTACATTTAAAAACTCGAAGGCAAGAAATATTACATTAGATTTTAGTCTTAATGTCATAATTAGCAGAATTTTTTCCAGCAAAACACTTTTAATGAAAAAATTTTAATAGAAAAATATGACAAAGAATTTAGATATAACAACACATCAATTTTTATCACCTGTTACTTGAGAAATCAAACAGCTGTTTGGCGATATCCTTGAAGTTTGACGCTAAACCCTTGAAATCTTCTTTGAACTTATTCCAGGCACCAACAGCTACTGAATCATTAGGGGAAGCCACTTCGAAATCTGGGGGGCGATGATTTGGTTCCACAGGAGGAAATTCGTTCCCAAGGTCTTTATCGATTTCAAAATTTCTATGGATTTCATCGTCCAATTTGTCAAGTGTTTCCCTAACTGCATCAGCCGAAACAACACTGAGGAAATTGATATACGTGTAATCTTTACATTCCCAGATCCATTCTGGATAGGGCAGCAGATGATCCAAGAATGGAGATGGGTCAATGTATTCATAGTCAGAATCGGACATTGGTGTCGTAGACTTTTTTCGAACAGATACATGGATAGAATTATAATCACAAGGGGATTTGTCAGCTTTTCCAATGATATCTTTACCCGCTGACAAAAACTGACCACTTGATGGGATTGTTGGATTCGGAATAATGTTTTCTATTATTATTTCATATTCGATGAAATCTTCATCTGTAGGCAAAATTAGCACTCTATTGTTTTCTTTAAAAACTTCACCATTGACAGGGCAACGAATCTGTACAAATATATGGACATGTTGCCTTTTAGACTGGTCCAAATTAAAAAACATTACATGTGTTTTTCAAAAATCAAAATGCATTTATAGTTGCTGTTTTTCTATTTACATTTCAAAAACAAGGACACAGTATACCATTTTTTTTTAGGTTTATCATTAATTAATTAATTTAATACATTTCTTTTGCTTTGTAACGACACTTGTATATGATCAATTTTCTCTCTTTCAATCATATCACGATTTCACTCTCTGGCATTCAACTTCGTGTCATAATCCAGTAAAAGGAAAAACAGGAAAAATATTAGCTGCAATAACGTGACCCTCTCCGATTTTTACTCAATTGACATTGTCATTAGTGGGGATCAATTCTATGGCATCTCCCTAATGGTGCAAATATTTATTTTTTAGTATGGACGAGTTAAGGCAAACTAAACATCACTTATCATTCAACTTAACGATATATTATATTTGCCAAAAGGTCATTTATCGACCAAAGATTTTACAGAATGTTTGCCTTTAACGAGATTTACATCCTTGAATCATCAATGTATTTGTAAATAGCTTGTCAAATAGCTTTACAAATTGTTCGTATGTAAAAACAAATGCTCTAGTGCATCTAATCGATCATAAGATTAAACTTTCATATGTAGTTATGATTATATATTGCTTCATAAAAAGGTATGCTAAGAAGGGAAAAGATGAAGTCGTCTCGTTTACCATAAAGTTAACTAAAACATAATACAATGAGAGGGAAATGCCATGTTTCAGAATGTACAATATCTTTGCATATGCAACCGTCAATTAAACCATTTCCAAAATTTAATGTTTCAAAATTCGTTTACATATATACATATATAATTTATAAAACAAATTGATTTACTTCTGCGTTATATCCAATTCGAACATCAACACCCAGTGTCTGATGTATCCCATTCGTATTTGTAGGCCAAACCCCTACTCCGCAGGTAGTATCTTCAACTCTTCGCCGTTTTGGAAATGTAATATGGAATTTGGAACCAAAAATCCTTTGTATGATATTCTTTGTCTTTATAAATCTGTCAAAATTTATCAATTCCTACATACAAGTTGCCATGTTCTATCAGATGATTCTTTCTATTCAAACAAAACAGTAAAAGCAAGAAAAAAAATCTTACATATCTCTAACTGAAGTATATCCGGATTTGACCGCCTTGACTGCATTCAATACTGAGTGGAAAGTATTGAAAAACGGAGAAACTAATTCACCCAAAGTGTCTTTAAATTGAGTTGTTATATTCCCAAAAGATTCCTGGATAGCCTCTAAAAATATGTTGGTTTGCTCCCTCTGCAAGTTTAATAATATAAATTCATAATTTGAACTCAAAGAGCTAAACACTATAAATATTCAGTTATCGTTTAAAGAAATATTTATAATTCACAGAAGAGCTAGCATTGAATTTATTTTCTTTTTTTTTCATAAATATTTTATTACAAATGAAAATGTAAATAAATATGTTTGGAGTTTTGCTTTCAGTCTACCGTCATTGATATGCCATCTGTAAGTGCAGTGGAAAGTTCATCTTCGAATTCTTCGGTGGATGGACTTTCTTTCTTCTTAAAAAGAAGACCGAAAAGGTCTTTGACATCTCCTAAAATCTCATCAAAATCTTCCCAGTAGTCAACCCAAAATGGCGCACGACCTGTTGACGAAATAGTTCATGTAGCAAATCAAACGTTGAAATACATGTTTTTGTAAACTGCATGCGTATTTTTTAAATGCCCTTTATTGCGTGTAAGTAACATGCTTTCACAAGAATCTGATTTCATTTGTTTATAAAGAGATATTTTTACTCTGTATATATAAAGGAATAATACCTTTCAGAAGAGCCAGGGTCTCTACTATTTTGTTTTTTACATCTAAAAACATTCCAATCGCGAGCTTTATACTGCAAAACATGAAACGTAAATTAACCGGAAGAAAACTGGCAAAATTTGAATGCAATGAAATTTTTACTTCAATGTGTAAATGTACATTAGACATGCCTGAAAAAATATTTGATTAAGACGGTGGCTTTATATTAAATGAACTTACTCCAGTACAGATTTTCCAAATGCAGTTATTGATTGAACTGGATTTGCCAAAAACTGTTTCAGTGCTGAAATTATTGTTGGAACAGAATCAATCAATTTCTTTGCAACAAAGGGCAAAGTCACAGTGACGGTATCAGCCATAGTCTAGAACAAACAGAGAAAAATAAAATTTATATCTAAAATTTCAAATTAAAAATGCATAAGTATTTCATACGTGATAAGTTAATATTTTCTTTTATTTTCAAACCATACAACTTTAAAAGTATAATACATACTTTACAAAGAAAATTAAAAACTGACATGGAAATAATTTTCTTTTAATATTTGCATAACGATACATTTTTTATGATAAATAAGAGAAACGCATTTTCAAAGTATTACTGATGAATGCTTTCATTAGAAAAGAAATATTTTGAAGATCTTAAACGCATTTTTGTTGTATGTAGTGTAATAAAATAAACTTAGTTCCATACACTGTAAAACTCTGTAAGATCCTCCTTCACATCTTCAACAAAATATCTGGCTTTGATAATTATCTTCTTTATTTGGTCAATCCAAGGAACCCCTCCGTACTCAATGACCTTCATAACTGCTTTGATGACATTTTGAATGATGCTTTCTAAAATTAGTGGAAAGTTTTTGACCAGCTTAATAATCTTGTTGACAATGTATTGGATGCCATTGTCAAATACTTGAATAATGTCTTTGAAAGCCTTTACAGTGCTTTTTATCGGATCTACCACTGTTTTTACGATTCTGTCGAATATCGTTGCTAAGTCCTGTAACCCATTGATCCCAAAGTCCTGTAAATAAAAGTTTGAAGGGAAAAGTAATTTCTAACCATGAAATGGAAATTAAAAAGTAAATGAACCGAGATATCTTTATTCGTAGAACTTTAATTGTTGATAATACTTAAATGTTCATTTTCATGATATTACATGTATATCTGTAAGTACAGGTACATTGTATATCTATATCATTGATAAAAACAAAAATAAATACTATGCATTTTGAGATTTTTTCTGAATATTTAGAAAGTGGTAAATCGGCAAAATTAAGAAAGGTAAAAAAAGAGGCCCAGGGGCCACAGTGCTCACCTGAGCACATCGGCTAGGAAAAAGCACATATCAGATCAGAACTGAAAGTTAAGTAACGTTGGGAGGGGGGCTTGAATTTTAACCCCCCAGGGGATCTTGATTTGAACGAACTAGAATCTACACTACCTGAGGATTATTCCATATAAATATTACTAATCATGGCTTTGAAGTACATGTACTTGAAAAGAAGATTTTAAAATGTTCCCTATATATTCCTATGTAAAACTTTTAACGGCCATTATGGCCCCACCCTAGCCCCGGGGTCATGATTTGAACAAACTTGAATCTACACTACCTGAGGATAATTTCACATGAGTTTCATCTTTCCTGTCTTAATGGTTCTTGAGAAAAAGATTTTTAAAGAATTTTCCTATATATTTCTATGTAAAACTTTGATCGGCCATTGTGGCCTCACCCTACCCCAAGGGGTCATGATTTGAACAAACTTGAATTTACACTACCTGAGGATGCTTCCATATAAGTTTCATCTTTCCTGACACAGTGGTTCTTGAGAAGAAGATTTTTAAAACATACCATCAAATTTTCACTATTTCTCAATTATCTCCCCTTGAATAAGGGCGTGGCCCTTCATTTGAACAAACTGGAATCCCCTTCACCTAAGGATACTTTGTGCCAAGTTTGGTTGAAATTGGCCCAGTGGTTCTTAAGAAGAAGTCGAAAATGTGAAAAGTTAACGACAACAACGACGACGACGACAGACAACGGACAAATTTTGATCAGAAAAGCTCACTTGAGCCTTCGGCTCAGGTGAGCTAAAAAGTATTTAAGATTTTACTCAAATATCGAATAAATAAATCTTAGTTAAAATTTCCAGATTTTCGGTGATCGTCATTTTAGTCGAAGTTTACGTTATAGTAATGTTCATCAAAAAGATAAAGTTTACCTTAAGGATGTTAATATCATATGCAGCATGTCCCCTGTAGCAGGCGTGAGCGCGAAAGAGATACTTTTCTATATCAAACCAACCAATCATGATTTTGGCATATGCATCATCATAGACATTCAATAAGGCGTATCCACTGAGTGGTTCTAAAATTTATTATCACATAACATAAGTAAATAAATAATTTAATGATATAATTACCCCATTATCCAATGGATATCACTCAAATGGTTTTGTAAGTGAAGAAGATCATGCACATTAATGTGGATTATTCATTAAAATGGATTAAAGTTGATATTGATGCATGAAAAGTGATAAGACCCCGATGAGTTTTGATTGCACATGTTTATCATCCAACCCACCGTGTGTTTTCTATCCGTTCGCCAAGACTCGGGATAAAACAAAAAACAACACACAACTCGTTGGATGATTATTACAGCCAACTTTAAATAATGGATATTATAATTAAGTCTTAATTCGTAAAATTAAAGTTTAACACGTTAAGTGCCACATAAACATGAATATCTGCAGTGTAAGGAATCCATATAGTAACATATTAATAGAGACAAAAAATATATTTTATCAAGATGAACGATATTAATGTTTTCTTTCTCTCGGGAAACATTTAAAGAAAATATAGTAATTTTGCATTTATGAGAGGAAAACCGTGTTATATGATACGTACTAATTTCTACTTCCAGTTCATTTGTCAAAATCAGTCCAATTCCGGCTCCTAGGGCATCATTTCCAAGTTCTTTAGTCCAATGTATGCCTGGAAGTTTCATTGCAAAAAAGAAACCATCCTTGAATCTTATATCAAGAATGCCTCTTTTTACTCTCATCAACGTTTGGTATGAGTAATTTCGGCTACAATGTAAGGATTGTTTTCAGCAAGACATTGAAGATTAAATTATAATATGCAAAAGTAGAAATTTCTACGAAATTATTGGTGGCAGAGAATAGTTTCGGATAGGGTACCGGTCAAGAATTCTCAGGAGTATTAATTCCTAGAATATTTTATGTGGTATATTGGAAGAATAGGTTGGTCATATACATTTTATTGATTATATTTCATGTTCCTTCAGTGTCATGTATACATTTTAATAGGATTTTGAATGGTCACACAAAATAAACGCTAAAATGCACCCATCTACAATTTTCTCAGAAAAAGGTGCTGGGCTTGTAGAATTAATTGTAGCTTGTAGGTTAGGTGGTTAAATAAATATATCTTGCTGTTTACTGGCATGTACAGGCGTTGATGTGTATTTTGTGCGGTAGCGTAGGGCATTACAGCAGACCAAGTAGCTGTTGTGAATCTCAAAGAGAAGGTGTATAAATGTACGAAATTTTCAAATTGTCCCTGTGCCATGTTTTGGACACAATCTGTATGTTTTAAATGCTTTATTCCTCAAAGCTTTCAATTTCTCAAGGGACAGGAACATGCTACTGTTACATGTCGACAAAATTCAAATTAAAGTTTCCAATGCTCATCCTATCATCTTATTATAAGGGGAAAGTTTTCCCCCAAAAATCCTTTCATCAGCCATCTATTACATTTTTGTCGATAAACTTGTTCGAATTGTATAGAACGTTCTGTGTGCATACAATTCATGCAGATAGCAAACGTTGCGATGTTAATATATGTAGAGGGATTTATACTAAACAATAACAATGCTCTAAAAAATATAATTAATCTATTAAACCTTAAAATGATATCTCGATGCTGCGGTATACTTCTTCTCGATAAAGGATGCTTCTCAAAACATTCCATGGCGTTTTGTCGAACTAAAGAATATTCGTCGTTTACTGCCAGGTCAAGTAAAGCAACAGAACTCTACATGAAGTAAAAATTATAAAGTCAGTGAAAAAAATACATTATTACTCTATGATGTATTTGTAATTTTTAAAGTCTCTTGGGCATTTATCTTTGAGCTTTGAAATGAAACAAATGGAGATAACAAACAGTATTCTTCTCATACCTCTGTGCAGTTGAAGTGCCTCATTCCTATAATAGCAGCCCTCCTCCAACTGTTGTCCCCCTCCCCGGGTCTCATGTACGTCAGGAGGTGGTCCCTGGCGTGTCCTGAATTTCCTAAGGCGTGGATCAGCACCATTTTGGAGTACGTGTAATTATGGACTTCACCATCAAATTTGTCCACTGAGCGACGTGGTCTTCTTTTATTGTACATTGCTTTATAACTTGCTTGAAGAAATAATATAAAACTAAACCGTTATAAGATAAAAACATGGGAAAGACATAATGCGCCAAAAATATCTTCTTCTATAACTTTGACATTGGTTTGTTCTAGAGAGTTTCACATTTATAAATGTGTTTAACGGGTGTAATTGAAAGCATTCATTTAATCTGAAAATGATCTTAGATATATTAAATATATTGTTTCATGCAAGCATAAACATCATTTTCTTACTTTGATTATGAGGAGTCAACCAGTTCTGAAGGGACTCCAGTAGATGGTCAGTTTTTTCGTCGTGCTCAGAATTGTTTCGAAATATTCTTATCAATGTTCCAAGTGCCAAACAAGCATGTTTGTGGGTTTTTGTCATGGCAATTAAACCTAGTATAATAATAATTTTCATAAAATGCAATCATATGAAATTAAACACAAATTCAAGCTTTAAGTGACAAACCGAACAGGAAAATGTTAAAGACATATAGGCTGCAATTGTTAATGGTTAAATATTTGTAAGTTTCATAATAGATATCTTTGCTGGCCATGGGTGATATGAAATATTTTCCATCACATTTTATTTAAATAGTAAGTCGTAAAATTAATGTTTTATTTCATAATAGGAATCTTCAAAATATTTTTGTCACCACCGATTAAAAAACGGATTTATAGTCACACTTCGAATATTTGTACGATACACTGTACAAGACGTTTAAATTTCAGTATATACCTATATTGGCATGATCTGGACCAAGACAGAGTTTTTCCACAGCTTCTAACAAAGCCTGCGAGAATAAAAAAAAAAAGTAGTAACCCAGATAGTTTTTTTAAATGGTTTAGATGCATTAAGAAATATAAGGGTTAAAAAAATATGAAATTCAAAATAAAAAAAAAACAAAAAAAAAACTAACCAGTGTAGGGCTTTTCATATCAGCCATATGGAAAAATATTCGAAAAAGAACTGTTTCGTTTACATTATCCTTCTCTAAAAAGTGTCTGATAATCAAATTTTGTGTGATATTACGCCCTTCTTTAAAAAGAAGATCAATGAATAAATTTTGTCTAGTGGAACAAGTTGTGTCATTTGCTTGGCATTCCTTGGAGAACTCGCGTGTGACTAGTTTAACATAATCCTCCTCTGGAAGGCGATACACTATCTGAACCAGGTCCGCAAAGCAATCGGATCTATTGCTGCTGACTAGAACGATAAAAACATATATAGTAATAGAAAAAATAACATCAAAGGGAAATATTGACTAATGAATTTTCTCTGAAAAAGAAGTTTACTTGAACGCTAATAATTTTTCAAAAGAGATGTAAAATAAAGATAGAATATGACCAGATAACTGATAAAAGAAATCAAAATTATATTGTACACATTTTCAGGATACCAAGCGGCATAGACATTGACAGAATCGCCTTTATACTTGACAATTAAATAAATGAATGATTGAGCAGCACGTGGGTTACTTTTATTACAAAGGGATCGATCTGAATTTTAGAAATTTTGGGACATTGCTTAATTACCTTCTTCTTTGTAAGACTGAATACAAGTAACATTTGATTCAATTTCGTGTTCAACTTCTGATAATCCAGTCGATTTTGAACTCTCCTGTAAAAAATATCGAAATGATTTTTTTTAAATACAGTCATTCTAAAATCGAAATTTAACAGAAAGGAATATATCTTACCCTTTGAACAACAATGCTGTCTTTAATTTTCAAATACTTGTCCAAGGGAGATAAAGTATAAACTTTATTCAGTTTACTGTAATTATAAAAAAAATTGAGTTATTAAAAACATGTGATTAATACCATATCCTAATTAAAAGACAAATTCCTTTTGTGTCTGAATTTTATTTAAAAAAAAAGTAGAGGTACATGTACTTTGAGCACTGAACTCACCCCAAAAAACACAACTAAATGAAAGAAGTTTAAGGGAAGTAACTTTACTCACATTTTGTTTACGAGTCTTACTTCCGTTGACGTGTTTGATTCAATGTCTTTCACGACTTAAAAGAGCAATTAAAAAACAAAGTTTATTTTTTCTTCCTTATTATCAATAAGAAATATGTGAATGCCTATAATATTATGGAAATATAAAAGTAAAACTGATTCAAATTATTGAAAACATAATCAACATTAAAACAGATAGAATAAGTATTGGTAGATTTGATGAAATCAATTTTTTCTCCAATATGATTAACCTAAAAAATAACATAAATTAAGTATGTTTCCGTTTATAATGACTTTTTTTCTAAAGAAAAGCATATCAGTCATTGGTGAAGTTTGCATGCATGCACTGAACCGTCTTACACTACAATTTACTGCATACATAAAATACCTCCACTTTGCTCTTCTCTGATTTCCCTTTCTCCAGAAACTGGGTTTCTGTAAATAAATAATTCTTTGTTACAATAAATGTGTTGCTAGGCAACTTTTGAATTATATTAGTATTCAAACAAATTTTTACGATCCTATCGTTTTTTGTAATTTGGTATTATATCCAATCCTTAATATAAAGAAAGGACGAAAAGAAGTTTTCTTTCTCAAAATGAGTTGAATTCTCTTCAAATAACGACACATGTTTAAATGTTTACTGTACCTTTTTTCTTGTATCTTGTTTTGGTTTTGAAGAACAACTTTATCATGTGCCTGAACATATTCAATGACCCCACCATGACTATAATGTAGCGCCTGGGGAAAAATGCATAAATCACACTCAGAATACTCGTTTCTGATACAAGGCCACCATACATATTTGTGTAAATCTCTCATTTATTATCATTCATTATGATTTCGATTGTTTTAATAAACAGAACAATAAAGAGGCATTTTTCTGTTATTTTAAGACCTTAATCAATCGTTGAAACGAAACGTAGTTGATCTTAGAGCTGATGACAAAAAATTGTTTTTTAGAAGAAAATTGCAAGTGATTTGATTAAAAGAAATTCTTACCTTAACATGTTTTCTGTAGACGTCATCTGTGCTCTCATGAAATTTATCGACGCTATAACCTGAGGATGTTCTCTGAACAACGTATTTGTGCGGCAAATAACCTGGAATATACATTTTTCTAGATGTGAATTGCATTTTTAAGAAAACTTTTTTAATTTTATGTTTATTAGTATCATAATTTTAGTTGGTAGTATAGATATTTAAATCTTTACTTAAATGATTATATAGATATGTTCCCATTTTCTTTTTTTCCAAGTTTCTTTTCTTACTTTTTATTTTACTTTATTAAACGATAAAATGCTGATCATAAGGCATTCTCTGAAGGGTAGAGTTTGACTTGTTGGATTTGATGAATAATATAACATCTTTTTTTTACATAGACGGATCAGTTTCATCATTCCTATAAATAGATGCAGAACTTACCCGAATGGTCGTGTTCCCAGTTGTAAAAAGCCTGTTTGTTTTGAAGACCAATCTAAAAGAGACACAGAGAATTATTTCATAAAATATGGAATGAATTTTATATAAAATGAATATTAAATGAATTTGATTTCTTTGGAAAGATTTTAAACAGCTCCTAAGACACTTTTTGACTTATCATCAGAGTTGTTACACCTTCATGGTGCTTCTTCTAAAAAGTAAAATTAAAAAGATAAAAAGAAGACTGTAAGTGATTTATTTCAACAAGAACATTTCATTGACCGATGATATTCATACTCATTGTTAAAGCAATGTTACAGATCGAATTGTCGTCGGATTTCCCCGATATTTTCCGATCATAAGAAGCACATGGGTTATTTGACAGGTTGGCAGCAAGTGTTTTTCCTACATTGAACCTGAGTCCACCTCTGTTTTTTCAATGGTCTGTGTTTTATTACCAGGAGGCGGTCGGTTATTGCTAGCGCTCTCGAGCGCTAGCAACCACGTTAGTCCAAATTCCTTGAATACGCATGCTCGGTCGCCATGGTCGTGCATTCTGGGAAAACTGTGAAAAACTACTACAGATAGACCGTACGATAACAATTTCGTTATATCGTTTTGTAGCATGAAATAACTGTTTAATATTTATTATGTAACTTACACTTTAAAGATAATTTCATATTTAAAATATTTCAAATTCTGGGGGTTTTTTTGCTGACGGAAAAGCCCGAATCATTATCTGATTGTTCTAAACAATGACAGGGGAGGTTGTTGTTTTTTTTTCATCTAGACACAATCAAAGATAGATTCTTAATTTCTGATTGGTCAATTCAGCCAATCTTACAAATTCCAGAAACAGAAGCAAGAATTTACACTAAAAATAACGAATAAATCCACTATTTTTGTTTAAAAATTCTGATTTGTATGGCTTTTAACCTAACATATCTTGACAAAGAATCGATGACCCAAAGGACCAATTAAAAAGCTACTTCACATGCGTTCCAAACTCTCTGGACTCTTTACACGACACACACTTAATTTGAGTTATTTTCTATATTCCTTTCAGCTCCCATGTATTTTCTTTGCTACATTGCCAAGAAATTCTCTTCTTTAAATCAGCTCATACATGCAATGTCTCAATCGGTATCTTCTTCATATTAGATAGAGCCCCCCCCCCCTCTCCAGTAAAGGTCATATATGTTCCGTTGCGCCAAAACTCCAATAGGTCACCCCCCCCCCTTATTTCTTAACCTTTGTGTCTACAAACTACGCCTCACAGAACAATTATAACTTTATCACTCTCCAGCCTTGATAAAAATTAAAGAATTCAGCAAAATAAATCACTTGATCACGGATCTTCCTTTCTGTGTTTAAAAAATGCTACGGCGCTAGCTCGCCTATCTTTTTAAAAGATAAACTTGTTTGATATGAAAGTTTGAAGTCGCTGTGCGTTTCTGCGGAGTTAAAACAATTTAAATAAAAACTATTTTTTTTTTACATTGATATAATAGTATATCAAAAAGAGCGTCTAAAATGTTTAACAAAAACACAAACATAAAATTAATTTTTTTTAAAAGAATGAGGACAATAATTCATCCAATCCTGATTGACAAACTTTGACATATTTGAGGTGCGGGGAAAATTAGGACACGTGTTGGGCATAATCTAAAGCAAAGACCGCTTAATGTATATTACACAATTTTACTTTCTCTATTTTAAACAGGATTTGTTGTACGTATTTATTTTAAAATGACGTGTACACATGTACATATATAAACATTTTTAAAAATATGGATAATGTTAATTTATCAAAAGACCTAGCAGGCTACAGAATATTACAAGATTTGGCCCTAGCAGAGGAGGATAATGCACGTTTTACAATGTGTGCCAAGAATTTTCCCGCTACATCTCAAAGAAACTGAAAGAGAAGAAATGTAGTGGCGGATCTAGAGGGAGTTCATTTTTTTTTCCTCTAAGAGAGAGCAAGGAGCCCCACATATTTGTTGCGTTTTTATCAAATTAAAACTACACTACATATCTAGTTGTAGATTAACATTAAACTTTAGTTCGTTTTAAACTTTTAATGTAAATACTAAATACCTAAAATTATACACGCCCACGGTTTGTTGACGTTTGCTTATACATATACATGTAATACTGAACATGCATTATATATTAAGACTAGAAACTCTTGTTGCTACAGCAACAAAGAAGGTCTTCCGTTCTCCTCTATTTATCACATGAATGAGCTTTTATCTATGTTAAAAAAGGCATATAATATTTTAAATGATTTCAGGAAAACAAACAGCCGGAGGTGTAACTTACCAAGATTCTTTACTTTAGACAATTATAGTCTTAATAACATGTACAAAAAACATTTTCAATTTTTGTATCACTTCCGGTGACGACCGGAAGTGACGGCAGGCGCATTTTACCCTATATTTGTTGTCCAATCTTCATGTTTTTTTTATTCATAGAAGTTTAGTGTCTTGATATATAACAGTTTGAGAGATCTCGTAATATTATCTTCTCATTTTGAGGACGAGAAATCACGTGACCGGAAGTTAATTTTTGAAAAGATATTTGAGGTTACTCTAGACACATCAGTCTGAATAACATGTCCTAAAATCATTTCAAATGCTATTTTTATCAAAAATATTTATGGGATAGTATGATACTAAATTTATTCAGTTTTTCTTTCATAACCGGAAGTTGTCGATTTTGTTTCCAGTAGGACTGACATATTTCAAAACTACAAAAAAGATGCTATAATGTATTACTAAGAAAGATTCCATAAGAAAAGATTTTATTTATTTGTTCACTTCCAGTGACAACCGGAAGTGACGGTGGACAATCTTATCCTTAGTGGTTTTGCCTACTCATCAAGATCTACCACTTGTAAAAGTTTGGTGTCTTAATCTCTTACCGTTTACGAGATCTAGTAATGATAACTTCTCATTTTGAGGACAGGAAATAACGCAACCGGAAGTGAATTTTATGTAGATATTTGGCGTTATTGTAGACAGTTGTAGTCTTAATAACATATCCAAAAATCATAACTAATACTTCATCTATAAAAAATATTTACAGGAAAGAAAAATACTCAAATTATGTAGTTTTTCTCTTATAACCGGAGCCCCGTGGGGATCCGGGTTAGAATAGGTCCCCAGTACCCCCTTGCCTGTCGTAAAAGGCGACTAAATGGGGCGGTCCTTCGGATGAGACCGTACAAACCGAGGCCCCGTGTCACAGCAGGTGTGGCACGATAAAGATCCCTCCCTGCTCAAAGGCCGTAAGCGCCGAGCATAGGCCTAAATTTGCAGCCCTTCACCGGCAATGGTGACGTCTCCAAATCAGTGAAATATTCTGGAGAGGGACGTTAAACAGAATTCAATCAATCAATCTTATAACCGGAAGTTGTTGTTCTTTGTTTCCGGCGTTACTGACATATTTCAAAACTACAAATAAGATGCTATTATGTGATGCAAAACAGTTTCCATAAAGAAAAGTTGAATTTTTGGATTTCTTTGATCACTTCCTGTGACGACCGGAAGTGACTGCAGACGATCTTATCCCCCATGCATTTGCCTACTCATCAAGATATACCACTTGTAAAAGTTCGGTGTCTTAATCTCTTACCGTTTACGAGATCTAGCTATGATAACTTCTCATTTTGAGGACAGGAAATCACACGCAACCGGAAGTGAATTTTACATAGATAGTTGATGTTACTGTAGACATTTGCAGTCTGAATAACATATCCAAAAATCATTTCAAATACTTTATCTATAAAAAATATTTATGGGAAAGAAAAATACTCAAATTATGTAGTTTTTCTCTTATAACCGGAAGTTACCGTTTTTGTTTCCGGTGGGACTGACATATTTCAAGACTACAAGTAAGATGCTATAATCTGATGCAAAATAAGTTTCAAAAAAGAAAAGTTGAAATTTTCGATATGTAGAAACACTTCCTGTGACGACCGGAAGTGACGGCGGACGATCTTAACCCAAATGGATTTGCCTATTTATCAAGATCTATCATCCCTGTAAGTTTGGTGCCTTAATCTCTTACCGTTTCTGAGATCTCACTCGGATTAAATATTTTTGAAAAAAGCGGAAATCGGACATATCTGACGACCGGAAGTGAATTTTGAAAAAATGAAAAAAACGTCTCGGGGTATTTTTATTTTCTATCATCCCTGAAAATTTCAGGAAAATCCGTCCAGCCATCTCTGAGAAATCTTGCCGACAAGATTTGGGGAAAAAAATAATAATAAGAATAATAATAAGAAACTAGAAACTCTTGTTGCTACAGCAACAAAGAAGGTCTTCCGTTCTCCTCTATTAATCTGTATGCAGGATGTTTTTTTTCTATTTATAAAAAGACAGACATATAATAAACTAGTAGACTAATTGTTCAGTGAACAATTATCTGCCTTTCCACCTTTTTAAGTATTTCAATATCATTTGGGCTGAAAAAAGCAAGAAAATAAATAAAACAGCAATATTCACATTTCTCTACAAGGATTTTAGATCGGGCTCGTAGTTGGTATAAATATACTCTAAACAGACTTCCTGGATTATACCAGTCGACTCGGGGATAACCACGATTTCATTGATCACGCAAAGAGAGCGCGTTCAAAACATTGTAACACGCTCCTAGGTGTATATATCAGCTTGAATGAGATTGTTTTCGAGTTAAGATGTAAGGGGTAGGGTCTGATTAAAATTATGATATACCTAATAATATGAATAACATGCATCTGATCTGCGCATCAAGACGGAAGCGTAAGTGAAAACGTTGTGAAATGTCCCATGTGTACCTGCATCATATGTGCATTATACATGTATTAAAGAGATGTTTGAAAAATATCCGATTTGAGTTGTTTTATGTTTGAAATGAATGGCGATAAATTATTTAAGAGCATGTGAGAAACATGAGCGAGAGATGCAAGGCAGTTTGTAATTATAGAAAAGGAAAACAGAGAATCGGGTTCGGATTTTAACAATCCCTACCAAATAGGTATGGAATATGTGTGTGGATTAAATTCAATGTAAGTAGCATAAATAAAATTCCAAATAGGTATTTCTAGATGGGAAACACAGGGAAAGAAACGTGTATTGCTTTTTACTATGCTGAAAGTCGCTATTTCTTATAAGATTGTGTTATTCTAGAAAAAAAAATCAAATTTCAAATCAAATCAAGATTCATTCAATTAATATTAAATCTAAATAAAATTAAAATAAATTCCACATACCAAAGAAAGCTAGAATACTTGGTATTAAAATGTCGTATTAGAGCAGGAGAATCGAATGATATTAACAACAAATGAAGAAATAGCCAATGCAAGCTTTAATTCATTTTATGCCCATCGGAACTTAAATTTCAGACAGAAAAAAAAATGCAGTTTTTGCCGATATTCCGTAGAATTTCATTATACTCAAGAGACTCACCGTAAAACTCTTAGGACACTTTCTTTAAGGTGCCTCCTACTCAAATCCTTAATCTTATGTCGATCTGTGGTGTCTTTTCAGAGGTAGAAGTTTTTTCTATGTTGCGACTGATTTTTTTTAAGGGACGGGAGGGGGGGGGGGGTATTTCGTAAGCATTTGTTAAAATGAGAGTTGTTAATACCTCCACATACTTAAGCTTGATTGTGACCTTAGGGTCAATGAGGTCAAAGGTCAAGGTCATTTATCAAGGTCAAAGGTCAAGAGAGAGAGAGAGAGAGAGAGAGAGAGAGAGAGAGAGAGAGAGAGAGAGAGAGAGAGAGAGAGAGGGAGTAAACTTGAGATTAACACTTGAAGCTGAATCTAGATAAAGGTAATAAATATTTCTTTATTACTTTTTGAGTAAGGGTCAAAGGTCTCATTTTGAGGACAAGAAATCACGTGACCTGAATAAAGTAAATTTTAAAAGAAGATATATGAGGTTACTCTAGACATTTGCAGTCTGAATAAAATGTCCCAAAATCATTTCAAATACTTTCTTATAAAAGATATTTATGGGATAGTACGATACTCAATTTATGCAGTTTTTCTCTCATAACCGGAAGTTGTCGTTTTTTTTTCCAGTGGGACTACATATCTCGAAACTACAAGTAAGATGCTATAAGGTAATACTAAGAAAGATTCCATTAAGAAAAATTTAAAATTTTGATTTATTTGATCACTTCCTGTGACAACCGGAAGTGACGGCGGACGATCTTAAACTCAAAAGATGTGTCTACTCATCAAGGTCTACCATCCCTATTAATTTGGTGTCTTAATCTCTTACCGTTTACGAGATCTAGCTATTATAACTTCTGATTTTGAGGACAGGAAGTCACGCGACCGGAAGTGAATTTTACTGAGATATTAGACATTACTGTAGACATTTGCAGTCTGAATAACATATCTAAAAATCATTACAAATACTTTAACTATAAAAAAAAGTTTTAAGGGAAAGAAAGATACTCAAATTATGTAGTTTTCCTCTTTTAACCGGAAGTTGTCATTTTGTTTCCGTTGGGACTGATACATTTCGAAACTTCAAAGAAGATGCTATAATGTGATGCAAAACAAGTTTCAAAAAAGAAAAGTTGATTTTTTTTTATTTCTTTGATCACTTCCTGTGACGACCGGAAGTGACGGCAGACAATCTTACCCCAAATGGTTTTGCCTACTTATCAAGATCTATTACTCATACAAGTTTGGTGTCTTAATCTTTTACTGTTTACGAGATCTAGCTATCATAACTTCTCATTTTGAGGACAGGAAATCACGCGACCGGAAGTGAATTTTACAAAGATATTTGACGTTACTGTAGTCATTTGCAGTCTGAATAACATATCCAATAATCATTACAAATACTTTATCTATAAGAAATATTTATGGGAAAGAAAAATACTCAAATTATGCAGTTTTTCTCTAATAACCGGAAGTTGTCGTTTTCATTTCCGGTGGGACTGACATATTTCGATACTACAAATAAAATACTATAATATGATGCAAAAAAGTTTCAAAAACGAAAAAGTTGAATTTTCGATTATTTTTATCACTTCCTGTGATAACCGGAAGTGATGGCGGACAATCTTAACCCAATTGGTTTTGCCTACTTATCAAGATCTATTACATATATAAGTTTGATGTCTTAATCTCTAGCCGTTTCTGAGATATGACTCGGACAAAACTTTTTTGAAAAAGGCGGATATCGGCCATATCTGACGACCGGAAGTGAATTTTGAAAAAATGAAAAAAACGTCTCGGGGTATTTTTATTTTCTATCATCCCTGAAAATTTCAGGAAAATCCGTCCAGCCATCTCTGAGAAATCTTGCCGACAAGATTTGGGGAAAAAAATAATAATAATAATAATAACTAGAAACTCTTGTTGCTACAGCAACAAAGAAGGTCTTCCGTTCTCCTCTATTAATCTGTATGCAGGATGTTTTTTTTCTATTTATAAAAAGACAGACATATAATAAACTAGTAGACTAATTGTTCAGTGAACAATTATCGGCCTTTCCACCTTTTTAAGTATTTCAATATCATTTGGGCTGAAAAAAGCAAGAAAATAAATAAAACAGCAATATTCACATTTCTCTACAAGGATTTTAGATCGGGCTCGTAGTTGGTATAAATATACTCTAAACAGACTTCCTGGATTATACCAGTCGACTCGGGGATAACCACGATTTCATTGATCACGCAAAGAGAGCGCGTTCAAAACATTGTAACACGCTCCTAGGTGTATATATCAGCTTGAATGAGATTGTTTTCGAGTTAAGATGTAAGGGGTAGGGTCTGATTAAAATTATGATATACCTAATAATATGAATAACATGCATTTGATCTGCGCATCAAGACGGAAGCGTAAGTGAAAACGTTGTGAAATGTCCCATGTGTACCTGCATCATATGTGCATTATACATGTATTAAAGAGATGTTTGAAAAATATCCGATTTGAGTTGTTTTATGTTTGAAATGAATGGCGATAAATTATTTAAGAGCATGTGAGAAACATGAGCGAGAGATGCAAGGCAGTTTGTAATTATAGAAAAGGAAAACAGAGAATCGGGTTCGGATTTTAACAATCCCTACCAAATAGGTATGGAATATGTGTGTGGATTAAATTCAATGTAAGTAGCATAAATAAAATTCCAAATAGGTATTTCTAGATGGGAAACACAGGGAAGAAACGTGTATTGCTTTTTACTATGCTGAAAGTCGCTATTTCTTATAAGATTGTGTTATTCTAGAAAAAAAAATCAAATTTCAAATCAAATCAAGATTCATTCAATTAATATTAAATCTAAATAAAATTAAAATAAATTCCACATACCAAAGAAAGCTAGAATACTTGGTATTAAAATGTCGTATTAGAGCAGGAGAATCGAATGATATTAACAACAAATGAAGAAATAGCCAATGCAAGCTTTAATTCATTTTATGCCCATCGGAACTTAAATTTCAGACAGAAAAAAAAATGCAGTTTTTGCCGATATTCCGTAGAATTTCATTATACTCAAGAGACTCACCGTAAAACTCTTAGGACACTTTCTTTAAGGTGTCTTCTACTCAAATCCTTAATCTTATGTCGATCTGTGGTGTCTTTTCAGAGGTAGAAGTTTTTTCTATGTTGCGACTGATTTTTTTTAAGGGACGGGAGGGGGGGGGGGGGGTATTTCGTAAGCATTTGTTAAAATGAGAGTTGTTAATACCTCCACATACTTAAGCTTGATTGTGACCTTAGGGTCAATGAGGTCAAAGGTCAAGGTCATTTATCAAGGTCAAAGGTCAAGGTATCAGAGAGAGAGAGAGAGAGAGAGAGAGAGAGAGAGAGAGAGAGAGAGAGAGAGAGAGAGAGAGGGGTAAACTTGAGATTAACACTTGAAGCTGAATCTAGATAAAGGTAATAAATATTTCTTTATTACTTTTTGAGTAAGGGTCAAAGGTCTCATTTTGAGGACAAGAAATCACGTGACCTGAATAAAGTAAATTTTAAAAGAAGATATATGAGGTTACTCTAGACATTTGCAGTCTGAATAAAATGTCCCAAAATCATTTCAAATACTTTCTTATAAAAGATATTTATGGGATAGTACGATACTCAATTTATGCAGTTTTTCTCTCATAATTGGAAGTCGTCGTTTTTTTTTCCAGTGGGACTACATATCTCGAAACTACAAGTAAGATGCTATAAGGTAATACTAAGAAAGATTCCATTAAGAAAAATTTAAAATTTTGATTTATTTGATCACTTCCTGTGACAACCGGAAGTGACGGCGGACGATCTTAAACTCAAAAGATGTGTCTACTCATCAAGGTCTACCATCCCTATTAATTTGGTGTCTTAATCTCTTACCGTTTACGAGATCTAGCTATTATAACTTCTGATTTTGAGGACAGGAAGTCACGCGACCGGAAGTGAATTTTACTGAGATATTAGACATTACTGTAGACATTTGCAGTCTGAATAACATATCTAAAAATCATTACAAATACTTTAACTATAAAAAAAGTTTTAAGGGAAAGAAAGATACTCAAATTATGTAGTTTTCCTCTTTTAACCGGAAGTTGTCATTTTGTTTCCGTTGGGACTGATACATTTCGAAACTCCAAATAAGATGCTATAATGTGATGCAAAACAAGTTTCAAAAAAGAAAAGTTGATTTTTTTTTATTTCTTTGATCACTTCCTGTGACGACCGGAAGTGACGGCAGACAATCTTACCCCAAATGGTTTTGCCTACTTATCAAGATCTATTACTCATACAAGTTTGGTGTCTTAATCTTTTACTGTTTACGAGATCTAGCTATCATAACTTCTCATTTTGAGGACAGGAAATCACGCGACCGGAAGTGAATTTTACAAAGATATTTGACGTTACTGTAGTCATTTGCAGTCTGAATAACATATCCAATAATCATTACAAATACTTTATCTATAAGAAATATTTATGGGAAAGAAAAATACTCAAATTATGCAGTTTTTCTCTAATAACCGGAAGTTGTCGTTTTCATTTCCGGTGGGACTGACATATTTCGATACTACAAATAAAATACTATAATATGATGCAAAAAAGTTTCAAAAACGAAAAAGTTGAATTTTCGATTATTTTTATCACTTCCTGTGATAACCGGAAGTGATGGCGGACAATCTTAACCCAATTGGTTTTGCCTACTTATCAAGATCTATTACATATATAAGTTTGATGTCTTAATCTCTAGCCGTTTCTGAGATATGACTCGGACAAAACTTTTTTGAAAAAGGCGGATATCGGCCATATCTGACGACCGGAAGTGAATTTTGAAAAACTGAAAACTCCATCTGAAACATATTTTTATTCTCTATTATCTCTGAAAATTTCATTAGAATCCGTCCAGTCATCCCTGAGAAATCGTCGAAAACAAAAAGGGAAAAAAAAATAATAATAAAAAGAAAAAGAAACAGTAGAATCACTATAAGGTCTTCCGTCTGAAACGGAAGACCTTAAAAACAGTAGAATCACTATAAGGTCTTCCGTCTGAAACGGAAGACCTTAAAAATCATGCAAAGTCGTGCACAAGCGTTTAATGTCACTAGGATATATATTAACAGATAAATATAAGATATTTTAAAAACAGAAAACGCATTTCAGTCGATCTTTAGTTGCTTCATTTAAATAAGGAACTATTAATTGGATTGCGGCCGATTTTTGACGCTTGCGTCAATATATGTTTCTTGTCTGCTCCTTATCTGTATTGTTAAAATGTGTTTTGAGCTTGAATACTGTTCGCTATATTTTCCTATATTTCCATTTCTAATTTTTTCTCTGTGATAACTGTTTGAAAGTTTGGGGGATTTATTTCTTGATAATTCTGCCGGAATGTAAATTAGGCAGGTCGATAGGTCAGCAGCTAAGGAGGCCTAATACGCATGCAAATCTCGTGCGCATCTGTCTCTGTGTCTGACGCTAAGGAGGCCAAATATGCATGTAAATCTCGTGCGGCTGCCTTTGTGTTTGACGTCAGTGTGCGAGGACTGTTGAAATTGGCATGGAAGTCCTCGTGTAATTTAAATCTATTAGTCTACATTTTTAATGTCTAAGTCTACAATTTTATTTCAGAATGAAATGGAAATATAAGGAATCACTGTCTAGTTATGAGAGTATGCCAGGGACATCAACAATAGTGGTAAACATGGGATAATTTTAGCATACGGGCTTCGCCCGTTATGCAAATTATCCCATGTTTCCCACTATTGTTGATGCCCTGGCATACTCTCAAAACTAGACAGTGATTCCTTAAATATTCCATTAAGTGGAAAACGTGGGTGCGATTAAAATTTTCTCCTTTCGACAGGTAAGCCCAATAAAGTTGTGAATTTCTCTTGTACATTACCAAATCCAATTCAGTTTTAACAGTTTGAAGACGTATCATTATATCACGATTATCTTATCAATTACTCGTGTCAAAATGCAATATATCTTTTAGTAATTGATAATAAGCTCAAAGATATTTTTCATTGGATTAGTTTCTTGTAGAGTTACCTTTGCAAACCTCAATAATTGCGATATGCTAAATGAGAATTAAATGGACAAATTAGAAAATCAACAAATGATTAGGAATTTAGTTATAAAAATTTTATGTTGCATAAATATTAAACTTTCTTTAAAATATTATATGTATAGGCCTAATTATTGCTTACGAATATTCTTATGAGTCAAATAATTATCTTTTTTAAAAGTTCCGTTTTCCTTTACCGTCTGAAAACTATTAACCTAAGCAATTATCTAACATATTTATGTTTCACAGGATGATTTAATAAAAAAAATTACCTCGCTGCATTTAAATGTCATAAGGACTGACATTGTCAAGGTACATTTATTATACCCAATGACTGTTAGACAAATAGTTCAATATATGACTTTAAAATGCATGCAACTACAATTTGGTATATCTTTAGATGCATTTTAAAGAAGCATTAAAAAAAATCAATGATGTGAAGAATACTAGCATTAACAAAAAAATCGGTGCAGGGGCAGACACGGGCCACTAAAATATCAGAGATGGGATCAGGTACCATGTATCAACAAACCTTTCCCTTTGCTGATAGCACGCTGGCGAGGACCTTCTTTAGATTCAATACGTCACTCTTCTCTTCGTGATGGTGTGCTATTTCCTTAATTAACCCGTCTTCTGATACATGGAACTCGAATCTGAATTTAAAGCAAAATATAATAAAAACTACATTTTTAAAATGATAAAATTAAGAATTTTCTATTTAACCGTTCTGTAAATCAGTTCTAATAAAACTGGAAAGGGCAATTGTCCAATGTCTCTGTTAATTACTTTCCCTTTTTATGACAGTTTTTTGTCTAGAACTAATATAATATTTTAAGCATTCATCTATTTCTTTTTAAAATGTTCTCTAATTCCATTTAATAATTTTCTTCATTTTATCATCAATATATTGCTCTGTAGTGATTTAGATGACATGTGAAATAATAAATAATATTTGTATATCTTCAAAATACATTGTATCTTATGTTTTATATTCTTAACTTCATGGATAGAAATTTGAATAAAATAATGTATATTTACCCCTTGTTAAAGTTCCATCCAGCAGGATTGGTTTTTGCTAAGTTATAAGTAAAGAAATATTAAGTGAAAAATATATATCACATACATAAGTCTTGGTATGTAGATCCCATATTAATTTCATTTTACATACAAAAATAGTTATGTAAGTCAATTAAATAAATATTTTTTTGCAGTACAAAATACAAATAAAAAATATGATAAAACACGTAAATCAGCATTTACTTTTCCCGCCAGCTAACTGAGTGAAACTGTCAACATAGAGTTGGCATAAAAGTGTGGTATTCCTTCTTTCAACTGGTCTTACTCGATACTGAAAATGAAGAGATAGCCATAGTCAGTGTCTTATAAATTGTGTTATTTTGATATACTTTGTGAAGTTTACTCTCTCTCTCTGTGTGTGTGTGTGTGTGTTGGGGATGTAAGAGAGAGAGACAGATCAGAGCAAACACGGACCCCCAAAACATAAGAGGTGAGATTAGGTGCCATGAAGGAGTGAACATCTTGTGTTACTTGTCCAGCATAATGATATCAGAGAAAACGGCAGTTTTCCAGGTCAATTTATTAGTTAAAATGGGACCTATAATTTTCGTGGTTTAGAATTTTTCTTGGCAAATCGCCGAATGTTTTCTTTGCGTAATGTATTCTTGAATAAAATAAACGTCTTTGTGTTGTTATTTTTTAAAATGCATCTAGTTTCACTTTTGTTGTTGTTGTTTCGGCAAAATGCAAGATATTTTAGTTGCCTGACTTTATTTTCTATAAATAATAAAAGTGCAAATTTGATTTGAGGATTGGCAAATGGAGCGAGATTTCCTCTGTAAAAAGTCTGTACTATTTTTTTTCTTCTCAATTATTGCTTTTAAAGCCAAATGAACCATATTCTGCATGAACTCGCATATGAAGGCAATCTTTGCCTCCATAAAAGTGGATATTTAAAACACAATAATCGATGCACAATAAATGAATTCAGTAGAAAATTTAAAAGAATTTTTAATTAATATTTTAACATTCATACCAAATTTTTGGTATTTTTCAATTGTAAATATTATTCAATTTGGCTCGAATCCAAACTTAGAGAGTTGGGTACATTAATTATGTCGGTGTCCCTTGTATACAAAATATGTGTATATATGATATCATTTTTACCAACTACATCTTATTAATTCAGAGCAATGCCTAGTCATCTAAAGGAAAAAAAATCTGAAAATAAATAAATAAAAACAAACAATTTGGCACACAAAAGTCTCCTGGGGGTAAAATGAACTGAAAAATGAAACTTCAATTTTAATCAAAATTATTTAAACAAACATGTAAATAATCATTGGCCTGGCAAAAGAAATTCACATTTTGTTAATAAGCAGTCTACTGGTATTATATTGAAAATACCAAATTAATTAAAAATGAAATTACCAAATATCAATAACCATACAAATAAGGTAATTTCAAAGTTGTATATCTTATTGTTTATCTAGATTTATTTTACTTAATAAACAGAGAATATAGAATACAGAGAATATATTTGACAGAAGGTTTTTTTACTGTATAGTTTACACTAAAACGTACGTTACCTTAACGATGGTAACAACTCTGAAATCATGCAGCACCACTGAGTCTGCCTTGTAGTTGTAATGATACTCGTATCCAATGTCATAGTTATAACAGACAATGCTTCCAGTCAGAGAAATGAATAATATACCGAAAAGGGCCAAACTGTTTCTAATCAGAAGCATCACAGCATCAAGAGAGTAGCTGTCTCATACATGTACATGTATTCGGTCGCTTTCTTCGAACTAAAACAGGAAGTAAATTTTTAAAGAACCCCTATTTCCGTGCCTCTTTTTAAGATATATATTCGATAAATATCTCTGTCAACTATTTTAATTGGTAGACGCCAATATTTAAATTCTAAAAGTCCCTAGAAAAGGTTTTAAGGAATATGACCAGAGTCGTGACTTTTCCACATTGTGAGGAACCAAAACTAAGCCACGTACATGTATTTTCACGTTTAGATTCCTAAAAACTTCATAGGTAGCAGTTCTTGATTTATTAAAATATACATGTAGTTGTAAATATATATTAATATTATGTCAATATTATATGCGCAAGTTGGTATATAAATATAATCATATCGAAAAATCAAAAGTGTGTGTAACTGGTCCAGATCTCGAACTCTTGATTGATTGATTTTATGTTGTTTAACGTTCCTCTCAAGAACTGTTCACCATTTGCCCGTGGAGAGCTGCAAATTGTGTCCTATGCTCGGTACTTAGGGCCATTGAACAATGAGGGATCTTTTTCGTGCCAGCACCTACTGCGACACGGGACCTTGGTTTATATGATCTGATCCGAAGGACCGGTCTCCACGTCCAGCAATGAAATTCGAACCAGCGTTCGCGACTCTAGAGCAGACGCTCTAATCACTGCTTCACGCGGGGACCTCTATCATGTTTGTGAATCATTTGTAATTAAATATCGCTGTTTTAATTAAACTCCAGCCTTGTTTTCATTCAACATGCTCGAGCAATTTCGAAATTAATAGTCGATGTTCAAGTAGCATTCATCAGATTAGAAATCGTGTTTACTCTCTCTACAAGCTATGAAAATCAAAAATGTTTGCTTTCCAAAGTTTAATGAAAAAAAACCTGATGTCTGTATGATTTTTAAGAATCAGTCAGTAAGCTTTTGGCTTTTAGCGCGTATTTTTTGAATAAAATTTAGTCTACTCTTTTTTGTGGAAAATAATAATAATTTATATGTTTTTTTTCCCCCCTTTTTGTTGTTCTTGTTGTTGTTTAGTATCTACCTCTAGTAATTTTCCCTTATAAGAAGAAGCCACCACTTTTCGGTGAAGAGCTGAAGGATTTGTCCTATAATCGGCACTAGGGGTCATTGAACAGTGAAGGTCAGTTGCCAGCACCAACTGCGTCATGGGACCTCGATTGATACGGTCTCATCCCAAGGGCCGGTCCCATGTCCCACAGTGGGATTCAAATCAGCGACACAAGTTATCAACCTCTTGTTTATCAAAGTTAGATTTTTTTATTTTAGCAAGAGGCTCATGGACCACAATGCTCACCATTTTTGTTCTTAATTAATTCTCCCTTGTACATGTATAGTACTTAATGTGAATCCGCGCTTCCCTAATGGGTCGTGATTTGAAAAATTCAGAATCTACACTACCCTAGAATGTTTCCACAATAAGTTTTAGCTTTTCTGGCCCAGTGGTTCTTGGAAAAAGAAATTAAAAGAATTTTCCTACATATTTCAAAGCATAACTTGGTTTCTACTGTGTCCCCGCCCTAGCCCTAGAGGTTATGAATTGAACAATTTAAAATCTACACTTCCCAAGAATGCTTCCATAGAAGTTTTAGCTCTTCTCATCGAGTGGTTTTCGAGAAAAAGATTTTTGAAGATTTTTCCTATTTATCTCAAAGTAAACCTTGGATTCCCTTTTGTGGCCCCATCCTAGCCCCAGGAATCATGAGTGAAGAATTTAGAAACTATATTACCCCCAGGATGCTTCCACATGAATTTCAGCTTATCTGGCCCAGTGGTTCATGAGAAGATTTTTTAAATGACACACCCTGTTTTTGTCTTTTCTTGATTATCTCCCCTTTGAATGAGACTTGGCCCTACGTGTTTATAATTTAAACTCCCATTTACCCAAGGATGCTTTGTACCAAGTATGGTTAAAATTGGCTAGGTGGCTCATGAGAAGATGCAAATGTGAAAAAGTATACAGGCGTACGGACAGACAAAAGGTTATCAGAAAAGCCCTCTTGAGCTTTCAGCTGAGGTGAGTTAAATTTTTTCTCTAATAACGTACCAAATTTAAAATAAAATTAAATTTAAAATCATTTTATTTTATTTCAGTGTAAGGCATCCTTACACTGATAAAGTCAATAGTTTAATAATCTTATGCTTTTCCTTTGTCACATTTAAAAAAAAAACTTCCCGTTCAATTAAAGTTATGTTATATTCAATAAACCAAATAAATAAAACGTTATTCAAGCCTTGAATGATGGAATGCAGTTTTCCAACTTAAAACTTCTAAATAGCACTGGTTTCAACAGACCTTTGATGGTGTTTATTTCATTTAAGTAAGGTTGTGAACTTCGGATACGAAGAAGACGGCCAATGTCATTTAAACATTTTGAGTGTCAATGTCATACAAGGTTATATAATTATCTATTTGATATTTGATATACCTGTACGAATACAAGCATATTCATGATTTATCAATAATGAAATTAATAATGATTCATTTTTTTAAATATTTGTTAAACCTCATTTGTAGATTTTATCTGTTGACATATCTAGATATATATATATATATTTCCATCTTTCATCTTTTTATTTAAATATGTATCTTTGCTTGATCATTGTTGATTTCTCAAATCTCAGATTTCATTCCAGTTAAATCCCACGTTGATAAAGAACGCTATCTATAAAGTCTTGATTGTATAATTTTCTTTTAAAAATGGATCGGGTTACATATTTTTTGTATCCTGTTTCAAAACCATATCATTATTTAGATGGTAAACGATCGATACTAAATATTGATTGGGCTAGCTGTGTATGGACTTAGAATTTCCAAGGGCGACATTTCGAACTGTATTGCCATATACATTGCAAATTTTTCATAAACATTTAAAATGATTTTTTTCCTTATTTCATTAGGCTGAATGTATATACACATGTATGTTATTATGAGGAAAACCATTTAACAAAGAAGTTCTTGTTGATTTATTTACAGTTGCACCGAAATGCAGCCGAACAACAGCAATCTTATGATTGGCTTGGACAATTCTGAGCTATAAATTTATATGCTTTTATTTAGAAATCCGAAAGTCAAAAGTCAAAAAAGGCACTGCAATGCTAGGGATGTGCAATGATATTAATATTAAGGCATATTGTGATTCTTTTGCAAAAAATACCGTGTAAAAAAATTCATGTCTTCTTCAACTTTCTATTTTTATTCATTTAGGACAGATGATGCAAACAAACTTTTATCCAACGATAAACTGGACAGTTTCAGACATGTTTAGATAATAAAATTTAAAATAAAGTTTTAAACGTATCATTTTTTAAATTTTTCATCACAAGTTTCATAATTATAATGATTTAAAGTAACAAAGAATTGTATTTTAGATTAATAAGGATGGTTGCAGATAGGTAGACATTTGAAGATCATAGAAGGTTTTAACATTACAATCATTATAATAATTTCTTAATATTTTTGAAACTTATTATTGCATGATGAATGACAAAATTACACAAAAAAATATACACCAATCTATGCATCTACTTTTTTGTATCATACGTTCGTAATCAAAATACATTTATGCAACATACAACTATGCCATCAAATGAAATCAGGTAACACTACGATATAAAAGGCAAGATAATCAAAATATAAAATAAGCTATTCATCTTTTTAATCACAAAATATCATATCACTTTTAAGAGCAATTAAACTTCTTTCAGCAACTTAAACTATAATTCAATCAATTTAATTAGATGCAAACACACAAAATAATTTGAAAAATGTATTCTATGAACAAGAGACTCAAGGACCTTAAAGGGCACCTAAGCATAAAACAACAATCCATAGAGTATAAAATAAACTGATAAATTTAATCTTTCTTGGCCCAAAAGCAAGAGACTTCGGATGAATCCACATGTACACTACCGGAGGAAATTAAAAATAGGTTAAATCTTTCTTGGCCCAGTGGTTTTGGAAAAGATTTTTTTAAATTCCTATGTATACCTATATAAAACTTTGAACATCTTTTGTGCCCCCCCCTCCCTGGGGTCATGATTTTAAAAAACTTAAGTCTGCACTACCTGAGAATGTTACCATATAAGTTTCCTCTAACCTTGATCAGTGGCTCTCGAGAAGATTAATTTTAAAATATGCCATTAATTTCTCACTTATTCTTATTACAAGACATGTATTTCCCCTTTGACGTGTATATGGCAAATCATTTGAACAAACTTGAATAATCTTTACCCAAGGATACTTTGCGGCAAGTGTGTGTGAAAAGTTTACACACGATGCACACCTGAACGAGACGAATAAAAAACAGATAGCAAAAGGTCACTTGAATTACCTAGGTGAGCTAAAAATGTACTACTAGTAATTAGATAAAGGTAATTTAAATCTATAACTTTGACCTGTTGTTTGTTGTTTTATAACCATTTCAAAATATACAGTTTTTGAAACTTTTAACTACTAACAGTCACTCAATGAAATAGAAATGCTTCAAGGGCAAGGTGCGACCAATTTCTCCATATAAGTTGTCTCTGTACCAGTTGCATACTTTGCAATGATAACAACATGAAGTTCCTGGCATTTTTGTCTCACGGTCAGAGTTGAATTGGTGGAACTAGTTGAAATACCTTGCAACACATCATTATAACCTTCAGCGGACCCAACATAAACCGTGTACTGTGGAAATAGGTCAAGGTTGACAAGAAAAACGTCTTTCCAAATTAGAATGAACTCTTTTTCAATATTAGTTGAATTTTCAAGCCTGCATGAATTTCCTGAAAAAAAATTATAAACATGAAATACATACCATTGTTAATGCTTTTTTGCTATTGACAAACTAACAAAAAACTTCAGTTTTCTTTTTTAATATCAAGAGAGTATCAAGCTTAAAACTATTAATTCAATAACAATGTTCAATCTTTGATGGATTGCATCACCACTGTCGTAATACTTTTTTGTCTGTTACCTGTTCTAACCGGAATTACATCACTGATAAGAACTGATGCATTGATTGTATCACTGCGCAGATTCCCAGAATTCAATGCGTGAACCTCAGCCGTATACACTTTCTCTGT
>NW_026927954.1:0-32376 GCF_032062105.1 Saccostrea cuccullata | reverse complement strand
AATAAAATTTTTGAAAACCTATTTTTAAATCTATTTTAATAAAATGTTTTAATCCCCGTCCTTTTTTTTTACCGCGTGTAGTTAAAAATTTAATCTACTAATATAAAATAATTATTTTTCTTTTACTAAAAAATAATTGGACTTCTGAAAGAAAAAAACACTACTTATAGAATAAATTTTAAATTACATTGAAAAAACCCTACATGATTTTCCGTGCCAAAGGATTTAAAAAAATTTTTTTTTTTTTTTTGACGGATAAAAATTTTCTCGTTTTTTAAAATCAGAAAAAATATTCATATTTATGTCCCTTTTTTATTCTTTTTGCGATTATTTTGCAAATTTTTCATGATTTAAAATTTCCCCGGCCCGGATTAACTCGGTAAATGTTGGAAAAGGCATTCAAATTATTTGTAAACACGAGATAAAAAAAATTTTTTCTTTTTAAAAAAACAAAAAGGGGGGGGGAAAAAAAAAATGTTCTAAAAATAATTTATAAAAAAAATTTCATTTTTTTTCCAAAAAAGCAAAAAAATAATTTTTTTTTTTAGAAAACAAATCCTTTTGACAAATATTGGTTTTTTTTTCCCATTTCAATTCAACAGTCACGCGCTACATTTGACGTGCGGCTGTTCAAAAAAATTTCGACGGGGGTTTAAATTCTTCACCAACATGCCGGGGGCAAAGAGTCATTATTTAAAAATTTTAAATTTTTCCTTCATTTAGATTTTTTATTTTTGCATTCCTGCAAAAAAAAAAATAATTCGAATTATATTTGGAAGGATTTTTTAAATTAAATTGAACATACCCTGCCAATTAAAAATTCGTGGGCAAATTTTTTTACAAAATACTATTTTTTAAATACTGTTTGATTTGGGTTTTTAAAAGATATTTTCGTTTACAATAAAAATTAAAAAAAAATTAAAAATTACGTAAAAATATAAGAAATTTGGAAAAGGCACCGGGGGGGTCTTTATTATACTGAATGGCAAAAAAAATTTTTTAAAAATGGGGTAAAAGGAATTTTCCTTCTCTATAATAAAATTTTTAAAGGGTTTTTTTAAAATTTAAAAACCCCACCTTTTAATTTAATTTTTCTAAGATATTTAATTAACGAAATTTGCATACTTTTTAAATTCTCAAACCCACTTTTTTAAATATTTACTGTAAAAAAATTTTTTTTTTTGATTTTTGTCGTAAAAAATTTGGGTTAATTATTAACATCCCTTAATTTTGTTCCCAATCCTTACATGGAAAATGCAGATCAAAAACCTTATTGACAAACAGTAGTTCCTGACGGAAGTTAAGATCTGTTGTGAAGTCAATTATGAAAAAAATAAGTTTATCGGATATATCTAATAATGAAGATAATTCAAACCCGAGTATTTTTTTAGCTCACCTGAGCCGAAGGCTCAAGTGAGCTTTTCTGATCACATTTTGTCCGTCGTCCGTCCATCCGTCTGTCCTTCTGTCTGTCCGTCTCTCTGTCTGTCTGTCCGTCTGTAAACTTTTCACATTTTCGACTTCTTCTCAAGAACCACTGGGCCAATTTTGACCAAACTTGGTACAAAGCATCCTTGGGTGAGGGGGAATTTCAATTGTTAAAATGAAGGGACATATCCCCTCGCAAGGGGAGATAATCAAGAAAAGACAAAAATAGGGTTGGGTCATTAAAAAATCTTCTTCTCAAGAACCACTGGGCCAGTAAAGCTGAAACTTATGTGGAAGCATCCTGGGGTAGTGTAGATTCTAAATTGTTCAAATAATGACCCCCGGGGGAAGGGCGGGGCCACAATGGGGAATCAAAGTTTTATATAGAAATATATAGGAAAAATTTTTGAAAATCTTCTTCTCAAGAACCACTGGGCCAGAAAAGCTGAAACTTATGTGGAAGCATCCTGGTATAATGTAGATTCTAAATTGTTCACATTATGACCCCCGGGGGGAAGGGCGGGGCCACAATGGGGTATCAAAGTTTTACATAGAAATATAGGGAAAAATCTTTGAAAATCTTCTTCTCAAGAACTACTGGGCCAAAGTTTTATATAGAAATATATAGGAAAAATTTTTGAAAATCTTCTTCTCAAGAACCACTGGGCCAGAAAAGCTTAAACTTATGTGGAAGCATTTTGGTGTAATGTAGATTCTAAATTGTTCACATTTTGACCCCCGGGGGAAGGGCGGGGCCACAATGGGGAATCAAAGTTTTATATAGAAATATATAGGAAAAACTTTGAAATATAGGGCCAGGGGCCTCAATGGGGAATCAAAGTTTTATATAGAAATATATAGGAAAAAACTTTGAAAATCTTCTTCTCAAGAACTTCTGGGCCAGAAAAAGCTTTACTTTCATAAATGTAATGTTTTCAAACATCTCCTCTGCTTCCATTTCTATTGCTGTGTATGACAACCTTTGTACCCATTGTTTTACTATAGTAAAGTGTTGTGCTTAAAAATATCAAGTGTGGAAAAAAGAAATTAATTGCAGGGTACTGAGGTCATTCTTTTTAAAGTCAAAGTTTTAATTCTCAATATCAAATTCAGTCATGTTTAAATATTATGTAAAATTAAAATGAACTTCTAAATTGATCATTGCACTAGCTCATTTAGAATGAAATTAAATTCATTTTGTTTTCATCTTAAATCATTCAAAACAAAAGGGTGAGTCACAAAACGCTTATCTTTCAGTTGATTGGTGATCGTAAATAATTTAAAGATATAGCTGCATGTATTTACCATAAACGGAGGAATAGAGGAAATGGGGAAAGTAAATAAGTCAAAGTTTTATATAGAAATATATAGGATATAAACTGGTTGGGAATTTTATAGCTTTAAAATACCGGTTGTGTTTTCAAAATCTTACCTCCTTGTAGAAAACCACTTTCCCGAAGTAACCCTGGGCGTCACTAATTGCACACCATTGGCATATGAACAGTTAAAAGCTGGTGCAAAACTTATGTGTGAAGCATTTGTAGTCGGATTTTTTGGTTTTTTTTAATATTATAATTTGCATTTGTAATGTAGATTAGATTCTAAATTGTTCAAATTGTGGGGCCACAATGGGGAATCAAAGTATATAGAAATATATAGGAAAAATCTTTGAAAATCTTCTTCTCAAGAACCACTGGGCCAGAAAAGCTGAAACTTATGTGGAAGCATTCTGGTGTTATGTAGATTCTAAATTGTTCAAATAACAACAATGGGGAATCAAAGTTTTATATAGAAATATATAGGAAAAATCTTTGAAAATCTTCTTCTCAAGAACCACTGGGCCAGAAAAGCTGAAACTTATGTGGAAGCATCCTGGTATAGTGTAGATTCTAAATTGTTCACATTATGACCCCCGGGGGAAGGGCGGGGCCATTATAGGGATTCAAAGTTTTACATAGAAATATGTAGGAAAAATCTTGGAAAATCTTCTTCACAAGAACCACTGGGCCAGAAAAGCTGAAACTTATGTGGAAGCATCCTGGTGTAATGTAGATTCTAAATTGTTCAAATCATGACCCCCGGGGGAAGGGCAGGGCCACAATGGGGTATCAAAGTTTTACATAGAAATATATAGGAAAAGTCTTTGAAATTAAATCTTCTTCTCAAGAACCACTGGGCCAGAAAAAGTGAAGCTTATGTGGAAGCATTCTGGGGTAGTGTAAATTCTAAATTGTAGGAATCATGACCCCCGGGGGAAGGGCGGGGCCATTATGGGGATTCAAAGTTTTACATAGAAATATATAGGAAAAATCTTTGAAAATCTTCTTCTCAAGAACCAATGGGCCAGAAAAGCTGAAACTTATGTGGAAGCATCCTGGTGTAGTGTAGATTCTAAATTGTTCAAATCATAACCCCCGGGGGAAGGGCGGGGCCACAATGGGGTATCAAAGTTTTACATAGAAATATATAGGAAAAGTCTTTGAAATTAAATCTTCTTCTCAAGAACCACTGGGCCAGAAAAAGTGAAGCTTATGTGGAAGCATTCTGGGGTAGTGTAAATTCTAAATTGTAGGAATCATGACCCCCGGGGGAAGGGCGGGGCCATTATAGGGAATCAAAGTTTTACATAGAAATATATAGGAAAAATCTTTGAAGGAGGCTGGTGGGTCAACAATTTAATCCCAAATTAACCACCAGATTTAACTTATTTTTTTAGATACGGTATATTTAGCTGTCAACTATCATTTGGCAAAGAAAAAATTCATATATGTTAGTTTTAAAATTTTATCATTTTGTATCTCTTTATATGGAGCTCTCCTTTAAAAGGAGATTGAAATAGTCTAAAAATGGCTGCCACCCCTAGCCTCATTGAAAATCTTCTCAGGAACCACTGGGCCAAAAAAGCTGAAACATATGTGCCCATGGAAGGATCATGGGGTAGATTACAAAATGTCTAAATTATGATCAGTGGGGTAGGGTGGGGATGCATTATGTGTAACAAGAGGGAAATCTGGTAAGGAACAGAATGGTCAAAGCTTGTCAGGTGAGCGATGTGGCCCTTGGGCCTCTTGTTTTTCTCTATTAGTAGAAGCCTTAGTCATAATACATCTTTTCAAAATTAAGAAATTAATTGAATATAATCCATAGTAATTTTTATATTCATATGCATATTTAAAGAATAAAGGAAAATCAGACATTTTAAATGATTTTTTAAAGGAGCTAAAATATTGTCCGTGTACAGGTAATATATGTGGACTTAGCTTTGTTGTGAAAAAAAAAATGATCGGGTTCGTTCTTCATGAGATAAACATGTAAGCGATAAATTTAATTTTTCGAAGGTGATTTCACGCGATATCAACAATGATCAACATAGGATTATTTTTTGTGTGACCTAACAAAAATTATTTTTTTAACTTTTGAATTTTGATATCTTTGAAAAGAAAAAGACTTTGGGGATATAATTTGACGAAAGTTTAAACAATTTATGGACAATTATTTTTCAAGAAGAAAAACGAATATATATTTTTAGCGATTAGAATCGGACCAAGCGACTTTAAATATCTCAGGCACTTATTGGCTAAGAATCATCAAACTTTGTCAGTTGAGGCATCTTGGGTTTTAGGAGAATGTTGACCAAAAAATAGGTCACGGTGACCTACTTTTGAATATCTCAGGTACGTATTAGCTTAGAATCATCAAACTTTGTCAGTTTAGGCACCTTGGGTTTTTCGAAAACGTCGACCAAAAAGTAGGTCACTGTGCTCTACTTTTGACATTTTATGGCTATATTTAATTATATCTGGTACTTATTGGCTTGGAATCATCAAACTTTGTCAGTTGCGCAGTTATGATAAGGCTGTCCGAAGGTTTAAAATGCCTAAAAAATATATATTTTATTTTGAGCTAGAATTAAATTTTAATATATATTCCTTGTTTTTAATTACGTTTATAGATACCGGAGTTTTCAACCTATTTTACATAATAGTTTACTTGATAAACAACAATGTTTTACTTTTCAAGTTTCATTTTTGTGATGTCACATGACTATGTTGATCACTTGTTCACCAGACATAGATTTATGATATTCCTAATTCTTTCACAAAAACCGCTTCGGCACAAAGTGAAAAATAGTTTATGCAATATTTGATTGAGAAAATATACCCCCCCCCCCCCCCCCCTCATGCAAAGTTTGTTACTTTTTCATAGATCAATTCATCGTGATCTCTGGGACATAGAAAGTGCAAAAATTATCGTCTCGGGGAATTTAAAAACAGGTTAAATTTTTACACACGGACTACCCACAGGTGAAGTGTCATCAATGTAAACACCCAATTAACACCTCAATGCCAAGCCCCAGGTGTTCACTGTTTTCCAGGTAAGTTCAGGCTGCATCAATTTTACGCTTGATTGACTTGTAAACACACGAAATCAAAACTTCGAGAGATATAGGGTAAAATTCAATGAAATATGTGTAACGGGACCCATGGTTTGGTTCGAGAGATAGAGAACTTCGAGAAATAGAAGTTCGAGAGATCAGGAGTAAATTTGCTTAGTTATATAGAAGAAAAAAACGGGACTTGAGGTTCACTTCGAGAGATCGAGAACTTCGAGAGATCGGAGTTCGAGCCATCGAGAGTCACCTGTATTCCTTGTTTTTAATTACAGTCAACCTGAGATAATAGTTGAAACATGTTTTACTTTCAAGCATTTTTGTGATGTCACATGACTATGTTGATCACGTGACATAGATTTATGATATTCCTTTAGTTATATAGAAGAAAAAAACGGGACTTGAGGTTCACTTCGAGAGATCGAGAACTTCGAGAGATCGGAGTTCGAGCCATCGAGAGTCACCTGTATTCCTTGTTTTTAATTACAGTCAACCTGAGATAATAGATGTCTTTCAGGCACGTGACATAGATTTATGATATTCCTAATTCTTTCACAAAAAAGCGCTTCGGCACAAGTGAAAAATATATTTTATGAGAAATTTTTGTTACCAACATCTCTGGGACATAGAAGTGCAGGGGGCAGGTTAAATTTTTTTACTCGTTAAGCAATTTATACAAAAATGGAAAAACTACACACAATCCCCCAGCAAAATTCAGTTAGAGTACAAAAATCTCTTGTAGATTCAAACAGAATATCTTCAATTTGTCCTTGTTTATCACTTGTGCCAGTCCAATATAAACACGATTCATAAATTCTAACTCTGTCTACGGATGTATAAGGGGAGCATTTCACACATAATTTTTCGCTATTAATTAATTATGTGCATATCAGACAAGCAAAAGGAATAGGCATATTTAGATTTCATATATTCAACATCATATCCGCACACTCGAGCTTAAAAATCAATCCTAACACTTGAATTAAACAATAAGTCCCAAAAATAAATCTACATGCTATATAAAAATTATGACACTTTCCCCGTTATTGTAGCTCAAGTATGCAGTGACTTGACGTCATATTCTATTATGACGTCATATCTAGGTAGTTCATTGAGAAGTTACTACAGTTTGAACAGTTCGATACTTTACGGGCAGCCTTATCATAGCTGCGTGAGGCATCTTAGGGTTTCATTGAATGCCACAGTGACCTACTTTTGAATATCTCAGGTACTTATTGGCTTAGAATCATCAAATTTTGTCAGTTTAGGCATCTTGGGTTTTGGATAATGTAGACCAAAAAGTAGGTCACTGACCTACTTTTGACATTTGATGGCTATATTTAATTATCTCTGGTACTAATTGGCTTAGAATCGTCAAACTTTGTCAGATGATGCATCTTGGTTTTTCAGAGAATGTTGACCAAAAAGTAGGTCATGGTGACCTACTTTTGAATATCTCAGGTACTTATTTAATTAGAATCATCAGTCTTTGTCAATTACTGTATCTTGAGTTCTCAGAAAATTTCAATCAAAAGGTAGGTCACTGTGACCTACTTATGGTATTTTATAATTATATTATAATATCTTCAGTCTTAACTGGCTAAATATTATCAAACTTTGTAAGTTAATGCATTTCGGGTCTTATGATACAATAGAGTTGGAGGCTTCTAATAGAAGTGATAGATTGTACAATTTATCAGAAGAGCGATTCAAGGCCCTTGGGCCTCTTGTTATGTCATTTGTTTGTTTGTTGTTAAACTTCCTCCAAGAAATTTTTCATTCAAATGGAGATACCACCACTTGAAAAATAATGAGGACAAGTCAGATTATTACCCTAACCAAAATTTGAGATGTTTTGGGAGAAAATTGAAAAAGAGGCCACAATAGAAATTTGCTTTAATTGTAAGAAATATTCTTTTCAGGCATATGACTGCGGCAAGTCACAGTCAAACCAGCAGTAAACCTAAGGTCCCGCCCCCACCCAAGGCAGACACCCCCTACAAGATCCCGTATTTTGACTTTGATCAATCAGAAATTGTAGAGGGACCACCGGATGTAGATGAGGTAAGCTTTATTTTGTAATTATAACATTCAGTGTTATATCTCAATCATATTTGGCCTTTAATGCTCATGCAGATGTAAAGATTAAACAAATCATTATATATGGAAAATGGTTGTATCATTTTTAATGGGTTGATTATTTAATTTAGTCCTTGCAATGTTTAAAATAAATTCCGTGTTAGTGAATGAGAGAATGAAATACTAGAATATAATTTATGGAATTGTGAATAGTTGTTAAAATGTTTTGGAATGTTTGCTAAGTCAAGTGATATCAAAACAAAAGTAAAGGGGGAGGGTCCTTAAATCTAGAAGTAAAGTGTCAATTTCCTTTCAATCGCTTAATTATTTCATGATGACACCCATTTCTCTAACAGTTGTCGGAGGAAATCAGGCAGAAGGACGTGGTAGAGGAAATAATAGCCTCAGTCTGTAGCATACAGCGGTGCTAAATGTCCCGGGGACGAAAAACCCCAGAAAGAGGAGAGAAAGAAACACAGACAAGGAAAGTCCTACTCTCCAGACAAGTTAACAGACTCTGCTTCCACTAGAAAAACTGTCCAGTTTCAAGATATTCATGAGACTTCAGGTTAGAATGGAAATATTTTTCTGAGTTTCAGTTTCAGAAAACATTTTATTAATGTCTTGAAAATGTATCCTTTAAATATTACAAGGAAACTAGGATTTTAAGCAATTTATGAACAATTTAAGGGTAACTTGCAAAATGCAGGCAATTCGTGTTATCTCAGACCAAACTTAATGGGGTCAAGACAAAAACTTCAATATATGCCAGGACTCAAGCTATCAAGGTTGAAATACCTATCGAAAAATTTGTTGGGTATTTAACTCCTTTAACCTATCCATAGTACTGAGATATCCATGTTCAAGACTTAATTGTGATTTTATCCAGTAAAGTTTGACTTTGTAGAGTCAGAGTCTGAGGAGAGTGATTCTGAGGACTCGGGTGAGGAGCAGGACCACAGGAGGGACAGCTCTGAGACTGAGGAGTCAGAGGATGAGGACAGAACTCCTGGTGAGGAGTACGCCTACCCAGAGCAGGAGAAAAGGTAAACAGCGGCCTGTAATAGTTATACTCAATGTAAATTTACTTCCCCAAGGAAAGTTGTGCATGCCTTTTATATAAATACTGCAGTTACTGTGAAATCACTTTTTGAGTTGGGGGGGGGGGGGGGGGTATAAATGGGCCTACAAATTCATAACCTTGATAAAATACTAAAAGTTTAATATTTATCTCAAAGACACCAAGAAAACCAATTTTTTCCTTTTCTATACATGATGAGCCAATATTATTCCTTTCATTTTAGATCAAGTTGTGTCCAAGTTAAGAGAGCCAAAATTTATTCCCCACCTTCCCATGACCTTAGATTGAAATTTGACCAGGAAGAAGAAAAAGACCGAATGGAATACCAGCGACCTTGGCCTGACCTTGAAAATCTGTTTGGTGATGACCCAGAATACCAAAAATATCTGACTGACCTTGGCTCATACATGGCAATGCAGCTGGAGCAAGTTAAACAGTTCTCTCATGTAAGTTTGATATACAAAATGACTGGAATGTGGTTTTATTAAGATTGACTTGAGAATAAGGTTTAATCATTTCAAAATTAATATAACATTGATGGAACATGTTATGCAGATTTTGAAAAATACATTGTTTCAAATTTATATTCTTTATCTACATGTATCCTTAGATAATTTTACAGGGATTAATCTAGGTTTTTGGGGAAACTACCCTTTCTGGAGAAATTGGGAAAATTAGCCGGGGTCTAGGAACCACTCGAGAGAGTGCAGGGCCAGCCCTGCTTGGGGGGTAATTGAATTTCAGCATTTTTACTATCATTTAAAGCACATAAAGTAGCAAAGTAAAACCATTTTTCTCATATACAGAAAATTTTTTACTTTAAATTCTCATTTAATGAAAAATCTATCCCGCAGCAATGGCGCATGCGCATAAACACTTCCGAGTGGATACAGCGTCTGTAGCGACAAGGCGGAAATTCCGAATTTCATGGTTAAAAATTGCTGTGTTTACAAATGTATGAATGTCTATAATGCCGATGCTAGATCGAGAGGGGTTAGTTTCTTCCGTTTCCCAAAGAATAAGCGAAAGCGAAGAGTGTGGAGCAAAGCAGTCAACAGGGATAAGTGGGAACCAGGCGACCACACTTGGATCTGTTCCGAGCATTTTTTGCATGGGTGGCACGGAGATGATCCCAGTGATGATAATTACGCCCCCACTTTGTTTGCTTATAAAGACATAAGATCGGATGAAGACGTCAAAAGGGAAAAAAGGAGATTAGAACGTGAATCAACAAAGGTAAAGTCTTAATACTTGATAAATCATAAGGCCTACCCCGGCAATATTTATCGTATATGTGATCTTCACTGATCGATTTTTATATACTCCACATAAATAAAAAAAAAAGTCTTATCAATATATATTAAGGTACATGCACGGGAGTTGGAGGGTAGTTCAGTTGTGGTGAATATAAATTGAAGTGTAGGTATATAGTACGTACTGTACATGTATGATAAATTATAGGCATTGAGATAAATTCAGAAAATGTACATATTTTATAATCTTTTTTCGTCACAGTCAAAAGGGGTTGTTTGGGCGTTGGTGTGGGCATGAGGTACCTGTTTTCGTGTGTATCAAGTTACCAATACAAATTACAAATACCTACAATAAAGTTTTACTAATACAATTCAAATTATAATGTAATAATTAAATGCTTAATAAGGGGGGGGGGGTCAAATATCAAATTGTAAGAATCAAGTGTTGCATAAACAAATTTACACCACTATAAATAGCAAACTGAATAATTGGTGTGTTTATGTAATAATACATAGTACTTGAGTACTATTTATTCTAATGTTTAACAGTCTATTTTGTTGCTTGTGCATTTAAAATATTGATAATATATATGAATATAGAAAATATTCATTTAATAGGAAGAACAGTACAAGGAGGTTATCTAAAGAGAGGGAGATGGCAAGCCTTCATTTTTCGCTGCTGGCCCATGGATCATACTGTAGAGTAGAAAGGCTGTAGATATCGATCATGAAGATCTTTCTGCCATCACAACAGATGATGTTAACATTCATCTCACATCTGATTCAAGTGAGACTACCACTATACATTTGTAACATCTAAATGGTATAATCATTAATTTGAATACCGGGTACATAGATAACTTATAAATGGTCATCAATTGACATTTGAGTTTTTGTGAGATGAACATTTTTTTAGTATACCCTCAATAATACAAGTAAATTTATGTAATTCCAAATGAAAATATAATATATTACAAAGGATGAATATTGCTGCAATATTTATAGTTACATAATAACAAATCCTAGGTATACAGTGTGAAGAAGACCCCCTACTTCATGAAAACAGGGAGCTAAGACAAGAGGTCAGTCGACTAAGAGCAGAACTTGGCAAGCATAAGTGGGGTGTGGAACGCATCAAAGACGACGATGGAATGACAAAGTTCTACACAGGATTACCGTCATTTGCCATCTTTTTGTGGCTGTTCAAGTAAAAGAATATTTAAAGGCCAACAATAAAAAATGATTTGTTTGATGTACTCCGACCTTCCCGTCAAAATCGCCCCTACCCAATCCTTGTTTTCAGTACTTTAAATTTTAGTGTTTTTTTTTTATTTTTGGGTGGGGGATTGGTTTTCAGGAAAATAAAAATTGTTTCAATTTAAAGAGGATTTATAATTTCCTTAAGATGCTTTTTTCTTGCTTTGACAGAACATTTTAAAGCAATGGATATTAAATCTGTCTTATCCAGAGTAATAAGAAAACATCAATAAATATGATTACTATATACCCCCCACTTGAAAAAGTCTTTGGTTTTTTTGACAATAAATTGTTAGATGCTGCAAAACAAAAACAAAAACAAAAACAAAACCTACCTATACCCACCTTGAAAAATGTGGATCAGAGTACATAAAACAAAAATATTTTACTGATGGCCTTAGAAACAAATTATAAAGTAGGAATGTCAACAATGTTTGAGTACCCAACTTCATGCAGGGCTTAATGGTCATACTGATCATTAAGTGACTAGTTATTTTTAAAATGAGCTGCCTACTCTTTAAAAATTTGCCATTATAAAAGTTATATAATTTCTAAATTCAATTTAAAATTTAATAAGATGATTTGACCTCATTTTTAGCTCTACTGGTCAGAGACCAGAAGAGCTTATGCGATAGTAAGGGGTCCGTCGTCCGTCCGTCTGTCTGTCTGTCTGTCCGTCTGTCTGTAAACAATTTTTCAAAACGCTACTCCTCCTACAGTTTTGGTCCGTGTTTCAATATAACTTGGCACACAAGTAGACTACACTAAGATACATAAAATAGTGCATTGGATTTTAATTTCGATGAACGATGTTGCCATGGTTACTCAAAATTGAATTTTCTTTGAAATTCCTTTAAAACGCTAGTCATCCGACAGTTTTGGTCTGATGGTAATGGCTTCTTTTCTCATCATTTATTATAAGTACAAACCAGTAGAGCTACAGTCTCGACAGAGACTTCTGGTTTCTGTTTGCATCTGATAATCTATTTTAAAAATATTTTAGCCAGAAAACTTTTTTAGAGTAGGCTTGCATATTATGTCAGCAATTCACTTTATAAAATATTTAAATGATTTCTTAAATTATTAATCATTGCAGCTACCTTGCACCTAAATGCTCAAGGATGAACTATTGGAGGGGACAGGGCCAAACTACATCTACAGATAGAGTGCGAATGTCTTCATCATATCTCAGCCCCATTGATCAGTTTTTTGCAGTTTTAATGAGATTGAAAGTAGGTCTTTACATCCAAGATATTTTTCAGAAAGATTCCAAATCAGTTGTGCCTCATTTTCCATGATATTTACTACTTGGATTAGTTTACTACATGCTGAACTAAAGTTTCTAAATCCCTTCCCAAGCAAAGACATCATCAACAGGACCATGCCAGAATCATTTAAAGTAAAGTATCCATCAACTAGAGTTATTATTGATTGCACTGAACTGTTTATTCAAAGTTCAAGTAGCCTTTTAAATCAAAGTTTGACATTCTCTAGTTATAAACACCATACCACTGTCAAATTTTTGGTTGGCCTTTTATTAGCCCCTCCGGTGTCATCACATTTGTTTCTGAGGGATGGCCGGGCAAAACATCAGATCGTCAACTAACAGAGAATTGTGGGCTGATCAGTTTGCTTGAGCCAGGTGACAGTGTAATGGCTGACAAGGGATTCACAATTGCCGATTTGTTGGAAAAACAGCAGTGTTTTCTAAACATCCCACCATTCAGAGGTATGATGCAATTAGTTTGAAATTAATAGTACATGTATGTATAAACATGCATATATTATTAAATTTAACACATATTGACTGAGGCTGGTAGCAAATTTGAAAGTGCTAAAATAGTGTTTTTATTTTATTCAGTAACATTCAGTAGGTCATATGTACCCCATGCAATATCTATTGTAGTGCTAGCAAATCTTCAAGTAGCCATGATTGTGACACTTTTTTTTCTATGATGTATATTTTCTTTACTGAAGTTGTAGCGGTATTATTACGTTAGAATAAGAAGATGACAATTTGTATCGGGAAGAGGGGGCATCATATTGGTGAAGGACAGATTATTTCCAAAATGATCAAAACAGTCTTTTTTCTTCACTTAATTACAAAGTCTGACAATAAAATTTAGAACCATGCATTTTTAGGAAATTAAGTCAAAAAAATATGTAATTCAACAAATACATCTCCAGTCCTGCATGTCAGAAAATCTTCCTTTTTATTTTAGGTAATGTGAATCAATTTTCTACTGATGATGTCTACAGGACGCAAGAAATTGCACAGCTCCGTATTCATGTGGAGAGGAGTATTGGACGGGTAAAGAATTTCCACATTTTGGAAGGAGTGATCCCCCTTAATATTGTGCCTCTCATAAGCAAAATTTTTCAAGTTTGTTGTTGGTTAACAAATTTGGATTTCCCGATGGTTGATGGAAAGAAACCAACTACAGAAGAGTCTTGAGTAAGTACTAAAAAACAATATTTTACTAAACAAATATATTTAACATTTTACATTAAAGTTTAGTAATTTCAAATTGAATACACATATATTTCAATAATTTTACAAGAGTGGAAAAATATGCCTCATGTAAAATTCAACTAATTTGGGTAGCATGTCTTTTACGTATTGTTCATCGAAGTAAATTCTCTCGATGAAAATGTTGTCTGACTTAGCTGCCGTCCATACCACAAAGTCCACCCAAGGAAGCCCAATGATGGCCATCTCACCCTGAACCTGTGCATAGTATTTGTGTGATTTCTTTAATGTTGGGCCCAATTCACTGAGTTCAAGACAAAACTGTTTTGAATTCATTGACATAATATCAGATATTCCCAACAGTGTTATCTTTATGAGAGTTACATTTTGTCCTGAGATGGAGAAGGGATATTTAATTTCTAGCAGTCCAGTGCTTTCATTATCAACCACTCTCCCATCACTGGTAGCCCCTAGAAAAGAATGTGTCGAGCATAAAGTAAGACCAGATGTCTGTACGTCAGTTTCCAATTGAATAGCTCTTTTGATCTGTAGGTAGTCTTCCTTTGCGTCCATCTCATGGTCAATTCCCCACTGCACTGCGAGAGGTAACCTAGAGTATCTGAAATTGTAGAAACTGGTTTTTAATTTCTGAAATCAGCATTTACAAAAAGTATTTAATTGTTTTATCTAAAAAAAAAAAGTTGATGTTAGTTTTGTGATGCAATGTGCTACATGTATTTAGAAAGTTAAAAAAAAAACAAATTAAATTACTTGTTTAGATTTGATCCATACAAAATCTGTTGGATTAGGGATGTAGGTTTGTCTCCCGATTGAAGAACATCACCAAAGATAGAACTTGTGATCCGTCCAAGATGAAGTTTTTTCCATAGATCACTAAGTCTTTGTGCTCTTGTGTGTTCTTCAATGTAGTCTACTAAGTTTTGGTCAATCATAGGTGGTGGGACTGCAAAATTGCACAAAAATGCCCTTATTAATATAACTTACAATTGATGATTGCACTGAATGTAACTTTTTTTTTTACTATCATCTGTATGGTAATTATTGTAATATTTATAAATGAGTATATTTCATGACTCACCATTGCTTTGAGAGAATATCATTTTTTCCATTTTCAGGTGGAGTGGATGGACCAATGTTTCCACCTCCATTTCATTGTCCACTGCAGTTGGTGCTCCAGAGTCAGGAATGTTCCATAAATGTGCCATACCTAAATATTTCAAACAATTTTTTATGATTATTGTGGGGGTTTTTTACCAAGACCAAAATTTAGATTTTTTTTAAACTTGTAAATATCACTATCACTTTAATGATTTAATGTCTCATACAATTATGTCTGTTCATCATATCAATAAATATAAACTTGCAATATTATTTGAATTAAAAGGCTTAGAACATGAGCAAGCTGTTTTTAAAATAGGAAACATTGTGTTTCACTTTTTCCATCGATACCTGTTTGAGGGAAAATGACTTTTAATTCTGAAAGCTGCTGCAATGACCAGTCTATGTCATTTTCCTTATCCTCTGAATGTCGAGGGTCAAATTTCGCCATTGCAGAGCCATGTGGTAGAGAAACGGTTGCTGCAGCATTGTCCTCACCTGTCTTTTCTATTTGGGCACGAGGCTTTGATAGATTCAGATTGCTAATTGGGGTTGGTTTCTGGTTAACCGACCTTGGCATCTTCCACGTGCATAGAGTTGAGGTACAGCTCTGGGATGACGTAAAGATGCCATTGCATATTGCAAAAAGCAATCCACCAATATGGCTGCAGGCTTGAGCTAACCTACAGTAAAATGATGATGAAAAAAATATTTATAAATTTAATTATTCTTAAGTGTATAGAAGTTTTACAATTAATTAGAGTTGCTAAAATGGAGAAATCAAAAGATCAGTGTCAGATTAAAAAACTAAATTCAAATAGTTTAGGTGGTGGGGGAATCAAGAGCCCCAAAAATTCTTGTGCAACAAAATTTAATACTCAGAGATTTAATGTGGTACAGGAGACCTTATTAACTGGTATTTGAAATGTTTTTTATGAATAAAAAGGGAAATAAAAGCTATTAACAGTGTTATAATACATCAGTATTAATGAATAATTAAATTTCAATCAACAATTTAGTTTTGAGGAGGAGGGGAGGGGCCTTGATGAAAACTATCTTTAATGTAGTATTTTGTCAAACACTGATCTTTTGACCATTCTCCTAGCCTAAGTGTAACACTTAAAATACTTACCCAATGGGACACTGGCAATATGCATAGTCCACTTTGTGTGTGCTGCCAATGTTTGTCATACAAAGATAAACCTGATACCTCTGCTTTTTCATAGATGCCAAGCAAAAGGCCTTGACATAGACTGTTGTGTCATCAATCTACATGTAAAACACAAAGTAACAATCTAAATACAATGGCATAATTATTAATACTGTATTGGTTGTAGCTGAAGATAATACACACATATATATACTATATTATTGAAATAAAAAGGACAAAATCACTTAATAAATCTAAAGAATCAGTATTACTTACGTTGGCAATACTTAATTCTTGGATGTCCCCTGCATCAAAATGTTTCAGAGACTTGTCCAGTCCTTTAAAGTTTTGAACACTCTGACCTCCCTGCCTTGTCCTTGAGATCATAAACTCATACAAAGAGGAAAAAGAAAGGGCAGATGGTTTCACATGACTTGATGGACCTATCAGCTGGTAAGAAACTTTGTTGAATGGTGGCAAGTTTTCTTTGAACTGCGTAAGTGTAGGATCAGAGGAAGAAAATACCTCAACAGTGGGACACAGGGCATCTGTACTTGTGCTGCTTGCAAGAATATCGCAAATCAGATCATCTTTTTTCTTCTTCTTACAATCAATACCCAGATCTAAAGCTATTGTTTTCAAAATGCCTATATTTGTTTTCTTTAAATGCTCCAGCGTCGCCATACTTTTAGACGCGCATGGTAACTAATGTAAACTTGGCAACGATAAACAGGAAGTTCGACTTAATTTTAAAAATATCAAGAAAATATTTTTTTGAAAAAAATATAACAGTTTATTTATTTAACACAAAATTATAGTTAAAATCTGAAACATGTTTTTATACATTTTCGACGCGGTTCGCTTCACGCTCGTATCCACTCGGAAGTAGTTGTGCGCATGTCTGCATATATTATTAAAGGGGTCTATTCTGTTTTTAGGAAGGAAAAATTATATTTGAGGTTTTTATTATTGTAAGGGGAATATTTTACTCATCAAAAGGGGAAAATAAGTTCCTGAGGGGAAATTTTCTCTAGGGGAAAAACACCCATTATCGATAGTAAATATGCCCTAGATTAATCCCTGTTTTATGTCAATATATGATTTCCTCCAACAGAACTTTGATCAGTACTGTGAAGTGGTGGACAAGAGTAAAGCCTTGGACATTGATGAATCCATGGCCAGACATGAGTGGTCCACAGAAGAATTCAATCATGTTCTACCAACCTTCACAGAAATGGTCAGACCTGCTTTCTGCATAATATCTGTTTATCATGAGAAGAATTTTTAAAATATTTTCAGAATTATGATGCATTAATAATTTTATGTTTTGTTGCTAAGCTGGTAATCTCAGTCATAGAATGATATTATCCCCTCATGCAAATAGTTGCGGAGGGGATATAGCATCGCAAATGTGCGTATGTGTGTGTGTGTGTGTTAGTGTGTTCGTTACACTTTGTGGGCAAGATTAACAGAAAACCTTTGCTAACCACGCTCAGCGTTTACAAACTTATGTGAAAATATAAAAAGATGAAGCCTATTCATTTTCAAGTTCATTGTTAAATTATTTCTTCTGATATCGCGTTTCACTGTCTCGAAACCCTGACATTTTATGTACGAGTTGACAATAATCATTTCTGCAAGGGAACCAATTTAAGAACCAGTTTGAAAGCTTAAAAGTATCTATGTTATGGCTCCCCCCCCCCTTAACCACTTTGCATTTTGTAAAAATGGATCAACAACAACACACCCACTAATAATTTTGTCAAAAGTAGGGGAGTTGGTCCTAATGTTGTGGGTTTGAATCCCTTCGTGGGACATGGAGACTGGTCCTTCGAATAAATCCGTGTAACTAAAGGCCCATGTCCCAACAAATGCTGGCACAAAAAGATCCCTCACTGCTCAATGGTCGTAAGTCCCTATTATAGGAAAGAATGTGCAGCTCTCCACCGGCAAGCCTTCATATGAGCAAAAAATTCCTGAGAGGGACAATAAACAAAATACATTGTACTATCAATCTTTAACATGTTTAACGTCCCTCTGGAGAATTTATCTCTTGTGAGATGTTGCCATTAGGCGAGGGGATGCTCCGCTCAGCGGTGCCCTTGTATTTTGCATTTTTTGGGCAGAAGCACTTTTTTTTCAAATCTTAAGTCTAAATTTGTAGAAGTAACAGCTTTCTTTTAACGTCTGTAGGTAAAGGAGATGCGGAAGATGACTGTGAAGAGGAGATGTGCGATGGTTCTGGTGATAAGCTCTAGCTTCAGGGACTCCTGTCTCCCCTACCCCCAGGAGATCATCAGCAAGACCCACCATAAGCTGCCCATTATAGCCATCAAATGAAACGAAGATCTGCTTACTATTATCAAGGTATTCAATGAGGAAAAGGAAACAATTCTTAGATTTTTAAAAAGAATTTGATTGAATTTGCAACTAAATTTCAGAAATTCTTTATTTGGTAAGGATTTGGAAATATCTCCCCCTCCACAAAAAAACATGAAATTTAGTGTTTTTAAATTATTTGGAAATGTCTTTTATCAGGGTGCAGCAAAAAAAACTGGAGGACTATTCTAAATCTGTGGAAGAATTTGTGGAACATTTGTCTTTCCTGTCTAAGATGATGTCTGAAATCACAGCTCTTGATAAGGAGTTCCTGATTGTGAAAAAAGTTGTTCACCATTGCCAAGGATTTCTTTGTAAAGATTGAACCAGAAGACCTGGCCTTACACCAGACACTGGGTCCAAGTTTCCGGGGCTGAAAGTAAGAGAGTTAGACTTGCTTTCTGTCTGGAAAAGCCAATTATATAAACTGATTGGTGATGGGGAAAAAATGAAAAATACTCATCAAGTATCCAATAATGTTTTTATTAAAATTAGATGTTGTGATCAATATCTTTGTTGAAAGAAAGAATCAATTTGTCATTTTTTTTATTCTTGACGAAAATGGTGTATGATTGAAATCTGTAAACAAGTACAGTAAAACTTGGCTATAACAAAGTCGCCGGAACCTCTGAAATTACTTCGCTATATCCGTAATTCATTATCACAGGCACTTGTTTCAGGAATAAATTTTAACCTATAGTATAATAATAACACAAGGTATCTAACTCCAAATTGCACGGAGTACCCTCCTCCCTTAGAATCGCGCTCATTTACACTTTCAGAGAAAAGGCAGTGGCAAACTGTTGAATACCTGTGTCATCTACGATAATTTATCTACACAACCGTATATGACTTGCTTGTCTTTGTTTTCTTTAATCTCCATAAACAGCGTCAAATCTCTACTCGTCGAGTAGAAAAGTCGAACTAAACCATAAAACGGTATGTGCTAATCTCGTGGCAAAGAGAAAAATTAAAGAATGCCTGGGTTTAAAAATTCAATCCCAGATTTTAAATATTGCATTGAATAAACAAAATTTCATAGTGTCCTATTTTCCATAAAAACACTACAATGTTTTTTCGATGCAATTTGGAAACAGATTTTTAGCCAATCAAATTCGAGGTCTAATTCTTTGCCTGAGACTAGAACATACCATTCTATGGCTGAGTTTCACTTTCCACTCGGTGAGCAGAGTCTTGAAACTGATAATGTGTAGATAAATTATCATAGAAGACATAGGTAAAAACAGTTTACCCATGCATTTCCTCTGAAAGTGTAAATGAGCGCAATTCTAAGGGAGGTGGATACTTGTTGTAAATCCGAGTTAGATACCTTGTGTTATTATTATACTATGGGTCAAAAATTTATAGCAGAAACAAGTGCCTGTGTGCGTTACATCCAAATAAGGACTTCATTAAATTTATTTAGCTGGGGATCCAAGATAACTACTGTAAACCAATTATTATACGCGTCATTTTTTATTCGCGACTGACCGCCAGAGAACTTATCCGCGACGATTTATTTCCGCGAACAAGTGGTCACATTTTTTTTTATTTCCACGAGTATTTTTGAATCCAATAAAAATTTTATATCCGCCCATAAACTAGGTAAAATAGTAGCGTGAGGTCTGCTTACGCATTGTTCAAGACATTCTGTGCATTGCGTCCATTTAAAATCTTACATCCGCCCCTAAAGTAGATAAAATCTTTACCATGAGTATACTTCATACGCATTTTCACAACGCTCTTGAAACAAAATCGGGGTAAAATCTAGGAAATTAAAATTGATTTCAAACTCTCAATTGCAAAAAAGCCTCATACTAATTGGGTAATCGACGCTTTCTAAGATCTACACAGCCAAGGGGCAATTATTATAAATGGTTTGGACAGAGCAGGACTGTGCCATAATTAGCCGTAATTAACCAGGCTATCTCTGACCCGTCTGTTACAATAAATGAACAATAATAACACAAGCTGAAATGAATCATTTTTAGACAAATAGTTTTAGATTTGCCATTCGTTTTTATTTTTTCTGAATGTTTGTAATTAAATTTCAACTGCTTCGTGTAACCTTACAGTAAAGTTTTTCCGTGATTACTTGTTGAAAAACTAGAAAGGTATTGAAACTCTAAATAAATCATGATATAGGAATATAATGAACAACTGATTCGCGACGATAAATATCCGCGAGCAGAGGTTACTCGCGGAACTCGCGGATATTTATCGCACGCGTATAATACTTGGTTTACAGTAAGGTGAATTCACAATGTCCGCGTTTGTACTAAAAAAGTTTTACTGTATATTTTGTATGCTAAAAGACGCATTGCTTTTTGGGGCACGATACTGTGCAAGTAGTACTAATCCCAAATATAAAAATTTTGTAGAATGCCATTCTGGTAGGAGAAGCCAAGAAAGATAAAAAAATCTGTAAATTTAGCCAGGACTTGGACACTCTCATCTATAAGATTCGTACCAAACTGATGGAGGTCAAAAACCGAGTACTTGACCCAGATCTCCTCAGCACTGACATATAGTAGTGGCTGCTCTGAGTAAGCTCGACTCGATTCAGAGCGAGGTGAGCTCTCAGTAAACAAAAGCGAGGAGCTATGCAAGCTATCAAGAGGGATTCGGAAGCTCACTGTAAGACTCCAAGAGGGGCATGTATGGAGAGTAAGTATGGTTTTGGTTGTACATCTACCTTTTTGCAACAATTTGACTGCAGTTTTTTCAAAGATAGATTATCTCATAAATCAAACAATTTTCAGTGCATACTCAAAGATTTCATTGGATCCTTTGTTGCAAATATCAAAATTATTTTTCTGATTCTAGACGTGAAGTATGGTAAATTTGTGCATTGTTTCATCATCAGTTCTTGCGTTTGTTAGTTTTAATATTTATTATTTATGTCATGTTTTAAAATGTTATTCTTACTTTTATTGTAAACTTACATTTTCTTCAGTGTATTCATTACATGTATACATGCATAATTTTGGTGTTAAAAAACTAGAACATATATTACCAATAATAATTATTTATATGCTTTTAAAAATTTCATATTAAAAAAGAATTAGTGGATGTAAACAATTCATGTCAATTAAGAAATTACTTTCCCTTCATTATAACTCTTCAGTATACATGTAAAATATTGAATTTTTTTTCTAGGGAGTATATGTTAATGGATCACTATGACAGTCAAAGTGCCACTGAGATTCAGGCTGACCTTTCTGACATTAAACGTGACCTGACCTTGAGACAGTTGCTATAGCAATTCCAGGAGGAATGGGACAGCCACACCATTTGATTCTCTACAAGTGGAGCTACTACACATAAATGTTAATAGAGTCACCCAGACAGTTTATATGTTGGAAAAAGGTGAATACATTTTTTAAAATTTGTTTTTATGATTACATTTTGAGTTTTGTGGACATTATTATTCCCATTTCTAAGATTATGTTCTAAATTATAATAATTTTGTTCATATTATGAAACTTATGAAAATTATGATGTTAATTTTATAAAAAAAAAAAAAAAAATACCAGAGCAATTTTTTTTTACAAGTTTTGCTTTGAACCAAATAATTGGATTGTCAGAAATTGGAAACTCTGTCTTAACAAAGAACCCACTGATTATTTATCTAAAATGGCATTGTATTCTGATTTCTGTGTTAGGTTTACCCTCTACCAAACTTGCTATGAGGTCCTGCCCATTCTGAAGGAAAAAGTAACAGAGTTTAAACATGGCATGCCAGTAATCACGTCTCTCAGGAACCCGTCACTGAAGGCCCGTCATTGGCAGCTGATTGAGAGGCTGATCCAGAAATCCATGGCCAGAGATAAAAACTTCACCCTGGTTAACCTTCTGAAAATGAATGTAAGTCAAAATATTTACATTTGCAAATGTTTTCCTCTATATAACACTACTGAAAGTAATGAGTATCTATAACTGTATAAATACAGGTATGGGGTCACCTAGAGGTTATAGATGTGCGTATGGATAGTCGTTTGACGTAATTTCTCAGTGATGTCATAAAGGGTCGTCGCGCAATCAGTGGATTTTATACATGCCGTTGGTTTTGAAAAATAATGCATTTCACACGTTAAAAGTCACAATCAGGCAACTATAAAGTATGAATAAGTCACAAATGTAAATATAAGTAATAAGGCTATCTAAATTTAATTCTCTGGTTCTCAGGCCAGTTTTCTCCAAAACAGATGCGGGAGGGCGGCATTTTATTTATCATTTTATTGGCAATAAAGTAGATGAGGGAGGTATTTTTTTTAATTTTAATTTTCAAATTTTCTTTAACATAAAGATAATTTTTTTAATCACAGATATACTTTCCATTTCTGGTCAAAATTTCTGCTTTATCCATTGCTTAACAGCATGTAAACATCGTAGATAAATGTCCTCGAATGTATTTTCAAACGAAGTTGCCAAAATCTCATTGCAAATGACTACCGGAAGTGGTATTTGAATACTAAACTACAAAACAAATGAAGTCGGAAATTTTTTTCCGGATTGGTCTCCGCAATACCAACTTTTTATTTTATCAAAAATACAATAAAATCGGCAATGCGGCTACCTCAAAACGGATGCGCGCGGGCCTGAGAACCAGGATTTCAATTTTATATGGCCTAAGGTATCATTTTTAAACATCTATCGGGCTATAAATACGGGTTGGTACGAAATTAAATTCATCATAAAGCCCTTCGGGCTTTATGGAATTTAATCTCGTGACCAACCCGTATTTATATCCCGATAGATGCTAAAAAATGATACCTTATTTCTTAAATAGACCAGAAGAAAGGCTTGCAACCTTAGAATTTATTCAAAACATAGGGAACTTCTTATACATGTACCTTATATACTCGCCTATAAGTCGGTCCGCCTATAAGTCGGTTGTTGTTAATAAGCTTATATTTCAGATGGACTGACCTCATATAAAACCATTCTTTTTATAAGTCGGACACATAGTTTTGAACCAAAGATTGACTCTCAAAAAAACGACTTATAGGCGAGTATATACGGTACTTAAAGGAAAATGATTCCTATGACTTCAATTTTTTATCCAGATTTTCAAATACAAAGAAGATTCAATGAATATCAACCAAAGCCAGCAATGAAGCCACACTGGAACTTTTGCTGGAAAAGGTACTGTATAGACAGTGTTCCAGCTAGGATCTGAAAATGGAGGGGTGCAATAGAAGGGCACTTTTTTGTGACATACGGTGATACCGTTGTAGCAAGTTTTTCTTACATCATGTACATAGACGTATCTCATTTCTTCACCCTTATAATTCTTTTAAATATGATTTATTTGTTTAACCTCATTGATAGTTAACTTTAGCTTGTATCGTAACAATATATAAATTCTAATTGGAAGGTAATCTTAATTAGGATAAATGTGACTTTTCTTCCATCGATTACAATCATTTTCTATTCTTGATTAGAAATAGAATGTAGTACATATAATAATTCATGTAAACTATCTGGTACGTGTCTCACATTTAATATTACAGTACATGAAGATCTACATGTACGTACAATATGTAATTACTGAATTCAAAATTGCTTAAGTTTGTATTTGGCAAACAATTTAAAAGATATAGTTACAATATTTTTTAGTCATAAATAACATTTTCTTACATTATTTATTTAGCTGCTATCAAACTTACAACTTAATGTCAATCATCTCTTTTACCTTTAAAAATGGTAGTGGTAGATAATTAAGATTTTAAACTTCTGCCATATGACATGAATACAATTACATATATTATAGCTAGTGGTGTTCCAATCATCGATTATAATCGACATAATCCAAGCAATCGATTGCATTTTTAAAATTCTGATTAATCAGTTTATTATTTTATTTTACAAGCATAATAATTTTTGTCCCCCGCTTTCGCGGAAGCGAGGGGACATTAAATCTCATTCGTCTGTCTGTCAGTCAGTCAGTCTGTCTGTCTGTCTGTCCGTCCGTCACAAAAACTTTAACCTTGCCCATAACTTTTGATTGAGTGGACCTATGACTTTCATATTTCACATGTGTATTTCTTGTGACAAGACCTTTCTTTGGGTACCACTAAATTTGACCTTATGACCTTTATTTTGGGCATAACTTTTGAATGGTAGATACTAGGACTTTTATATTTCACATATGTATTGTTTGTGGCAAGACCTTTCATTGGATATCAAGAACTTTGACCTTTTGACATTGACCTTGGAGATTACTGTACTTATGAAAAAACATTGACCTTGGCCATAACTTTAAGTCGGTAAGGACTAGGGCTTTCATACTTCATATATATAATCCTTTAGAGAAGTCCTTTCATTGGGTAACAAGAACTATGACCTTCTGACCTTGAATTTGGAGTTTGGCCCACTTTTAAAAAAATTAACCTTAGCCATAACTTTTGTGAAGGGTTAGGGCTAGGGTTTTCATACCTTAAATATTTAATCCTTGTGACAAGACCTTTCAATTGATATCAAGCACTTACACCCTTTGACCTTGATCTTGGAGTTTGACCTACATTTTAAAAGATTTAACCTTGGCCATAACTTTTGAATGGTAAGGGCTAGGGCTTTCATACTTCACAAAAGTAATCCTTGTGAGAAGACCTTTCACTGGATACCAAGAACTTTGACCCTTTTACCTTGACCTTGCAGTTTGACCTATTTTTTTTAAATTTGAGTACCAATATATTTAATTTACATTTTAAAAAAGTTTAATCTTCGCTTTGTTGCCATACGGGGTCATCAATGTTTCACAAACACATTTTGTTCCATTTAACTTTTACTTGAAAAGAGATAGGGCTTTCATATTTGACATGTGTATTACCTATGAGAAGATATTTCCAAGCATGCTATGATTTCTGACTCCTTGACCTTGGCCTTCACGATTGACCTTATTTAAAAAAAAATCAACTTTGATAATTTCTTAATGGCATATAATAGGGCGTTCATATTTGACATCTCACCCACAAAGACACCGAAAGCGGGGGACCACAATTCTTTGAATTTGCTTGTTAACCCTAATTTTCCATCTACAGAATTGCTTTTGACTTATTTGTGTAACGTAATATGGTGCAGATAAACAAACTCTTGTATTTCTACCCGGATAACAAAGCATGTTTCTGGGCATGGATGTACTTTTGGTTCCATAAAATGAACAAAAGACCAGCTGGATCACCACAGAAAGTCGTCATTTACCCATTCTTACCATTTACTAGTTTAAATTGATATAATTTTTACATGTCCGATTATAATCGATAATTAACTACTTAGAGTAACCCAATCATCGATTATGAAAATTTTACCAATTCCCATCACTAATTATAGCTGAAAAATCTCTTCCAGAGTGTAAAAATTTACTTATACATATTTTTTTGCTATTAAGATATTAAATTCCATCATTGTTTCATTAAAAAAAAAAAGTCTACAATTTTATTTAGAATGCTGAATGTCATTGTTCATGCTACTTTCACTGTCTGATTTATTTTTAGAACGCTATAGAACAAGACTCTTGTTTTAGATTAAAACAGAAGCATGGTCATTCTCCAAGTATATTTCAGCTTTTAACCCTTATTCAGACAGTAAAATGATCAAAGTAATTACCTAATCACCTGTAATTGATAGTGTGTACAGTATATAGGTACCGTAGTGCGATTTCATTACATAATCGTCTATGGCAGGAGGTGTGAACTGTTGATTAGCCTTAGGTAATCTGGATTGGAACACACTAATTATTCTAATGAGTTAAAGGACAGTCAGAATGATATTGGTCACTCACAAGGGACACAGGGGCACCTGTAATGGGCAGAGGGGCGCACTGATTTGAGGGCGGGACGCAGGGCCCCTCTATTTCCCCCTAGCTGGAACACTGGTAGAATTACAGGGTCTTATGATACTCTTCAGTAAATTTATTACCCCAAAACAACAAAGTTATCAAGTTTCATCTTTATTAATCTAACTTTAAATCTTGCCTATAGGGCTCATGCAGCTATGTAATTTTTTACACAAAGTGATCTAAGTATTTATCAGCAGCATCAAAAAAGAAGACTCAAATTATGACTTAATAGGATAGAATTTACTCTGTGGAATTGGATGAACAACAGGCTGAGATCAAGTAAAACTTGCTTATATGAAACATGCTCACTAGCACCTGATACACGAAGGCTGAGAGCAAGGAAATCTAGCTTGCCTATATGAGCAATATCCACTAACGTGAGACATGCTCACTAGCACCTGATTCATGAAGGTTGAGGGCAACGTAGGTTTGCCCATATGAGCTATGTTTGCTAGCACCTGTGTAAAGAGCAGAGTAATCCTACCTAAGTAGAGCTAGGCTTGCCCTGGATGAAATGTTTGATAATTTTCATAACATAAGTACACAACAATGATGCTGCATGATAGACGTACATGTACAATATCCCATGCTTGGGAAAAATGACATGGTAAAATACCATGAAGTAATATGCCAAATTATGCAGATGAGTAGCAGCTGCATAAGCCCCAAGTATGGGAAAGATATTGTAAGAAACGTGTTCATTTGCTTGTGATACTACATGCGATGGATAATATATTGCTTAAATTTTACAAAGTACAGGTATTCCAAAATAAAGTTTTAAAGTTTTGAAGTTCAGAAACAATCCATTAATCATAAGTGATACATATCAGAAAGTGTATATAATTCAGAGCTTATTCTATTGCCACACAATTGTTGCTACATTTCTTATACATATAATGTCATATTTTGTTAACTGTACTAGTTGCTAAACTACACTGCGCATCTTTGACCACATCCTCTGAAGTTTGAATATATCCGTCTATAACAGTCCGATGACCACCGTCCTAAAGTCTTTATGAGGTGATCTTCCATTCTTTCTGAAGCTGCTGATGTTGCTGCTCCAATTCTGAATGAATGTCCATTATATTGACTTGAATCATACCCAATTCTTTCAAGAATGTTTTTCAAATAATCAATGAAGTATGTCCTAGTTACAGGCAAATGACAATTTGTAACGAAAAATGGATCTTTTGGCAATGCATTCCTAAAACTGTGAATTTGCATGTACATACACAGAGATTTAACTGGGCAAATAACTGTTTGATTCGAATGTAACGTTATAGTTGTACCTTTGTGAAAACGGTCTGTTTTCGATTGCCTTAAAAATATCTTAATACAACTTTTCTCTACAAGAATATCTTCACAAGTTAAGTGGTATTCAGGGTCAAAATAACTTTGAATAGTTAATTCTCCACATTTAAAAAATCCATAAAATGCTGTAACATACATTGCTTCCAATAAAACATTTGTGTGTTTGTCAAATGCACCTTTTCTTAATTCTACACACATGATTTCTAAAATTTGGTATGTAATGGGTAGTCTAACTTTGGATGTACAAGTATTTGCTTGAACTTTTCTTATGCCATTCAAAATCAAGTTTAATCTTTCCATAGACTGACATTTTGATTCAAATGGGTTTGGTATCCCCTTTTCAATGTACATAAATCTAATGCCACACAAATATAATCTTATGGTGGAGTACTTCAAAGACAAATTGTTTTGGCAATATGCTACAAAATATATCAGAATGTCCTGAGAAATCGGTGGAAAATTGTCATCAAATTCAATATTATAGAGACCTAGAAATTGTTTGTAAGCATTAAAACCTTGCTGATATGCTTGTTAGGTCACCTGAGTAAACTCAGGTGACCTATTGCTATCTGTTTTCATCCGTCGTTGTGCGGTTTGCGTCGTGCGTTAACATTTAAACATTTTCAGCTTCTTCTCTGAAACCACTGAACCAATTTCAACCAATTTTGGCATGTAGCATCTATGGGTGAAGGGGAACAAAAATTGTGAATTTCGTAGTCCCTGCCCCCCTGGGGCCTGGGGTGTGGGGCAAAAACCACTAAAATCAGTGCAATCTTTAAAAATCTTCTTCTTTACTCCCAGACGTCAAGCAGTCAAACTGTTGGTATGATTGTAATCAGCATTGAGTCCTCTACCAAAATTGTAAAATTCATGGCCCCAGGGTCAGGGGTTCTGGTGTTAGGGCGGGGCGCTATTGATTATATAGTGAAAATGCATTAATTCTTAGAAAATCTTCTTCTCTGCTCCTGGGTATTAAATAAACTAATTAAGTTCATAGTTATGATGAGCCAGAGTGCCTCTACCAGAATTGTGAATTTTATGGCCTCAGGGTCAGGGGTAATGGTGTTAGGGCGGGGCTCTATTGATTATATAGTGAAAATGCATTAAATCTTTGAAAATCTTCTCTGCTACTAGGTATCAAATAAACTAACTAAGTACATAGTTATGATGAGCAAGAGTGCCTCTACCAAATTTGTGAAATTCATGGCCCCAGGGTCAGGGGTTCTGTTGTTAGGGCGGGGCTCTATTGATTACATAGAGAAAATGCATTAAATCTTTGAAAATCTTACTCTCTGTTCCTGAGTATTTGATAAACTAACTAAGTACATAGTTATGATGAGCAAGAGTGCCTCTACCAGAATTGTGAATTTTATGGCCCCAGGGTCAGGGGTAATGGTGTTAGGGCGGGGCTCTATTGATTATATAGTGAAAATGCATTAAATCTTTGAAAATCTTCTTCTCTGCTACTAGGTATCAAATAAACTAACTAAGTACATAGTTATGATGAGCAAGAGTGCCTCTACCAAATTTGTGAAATTCATGGCCCCAGGGTCAGGGGTTCTGTTGTTAGGGCGGGGCTCTATTGATTACATAGAGAAAATGCATTAAATCTTTGAAAATCTTACTCTCTGTTCCTGAGTATTTGATAAACTAACTAAGTACATAGTTATGATGAGCAAGAGTGCCTCTACCAAAATTGTGAAATTCAAGGCCCCAGGGTCCGGGGTTCTGGTGTTAGGGCGGGGCGCTATTGATTATATAGTGAAAATGCATTAATTCTTAGAAAATCTTCTTCTCTGCTCCTGGGTATTAAATAAACTAATTAAGTTCATAGTTATGATGAGCAAGAGTGCCTCTACCAGAATTGTGAATTTTATGGCCCCAGGGTCAGGGGTTATGGTGTTAGGGCGGGGCTCTATTGATTATATAGTGTAACGTTTTTCCGATACGGTCTAAGGGGAATAGCTCTCAGTGTTTTCCATTTCTTCCAATGAATATTCTTGAAATGATACGCAAGTAATCAAGTTTACTGTTTATTCACAATTTAAAATCCGCAATAACATAAACACAGTAAGTATAAAAATCCAAATAAAAATTGTCCGAAGTGATCGTAATGAATATGAAAAACTGACTGACTGTCTGTCTAAAATCACTCCTATATTTATACATAAAACCCATTGCTCGCGAGGAGCAATGCAATGTAAACAAAAACCCATTGCTCGCGAGGAGCAATGTTATACAGTCCCTGAAACGTTCTACTTTCCCATTTTTCCGTTCGCTCACCGTTCGTTCAGTGTTCGTTCACCGTTCGTTCAGCGTGCGTTCACCGTTCACTCTTCGTTCACAGTATTGCGTTCACCGATCACCGTGTGCTTGCGTTCACCGTTCACAATACATTCACCGTTCGCTCTTCGTTCCGTTTACTTTGCGTTCACCTTGCGTTCACCGTTCACTTATCGTTCAGTCTTCATTGTCATTCGGAACTCCGAAGTGAAAGGACTTATGTTTTAGATGGTAAGGATTTACATGTTTTTTTAATTAAATAACTTAGATATTGTGTTTGAAAAATAATTATTATTTGCAAAAATTATCTATAATATTTATATTTCTATTATTATAACTCAGCTGTTACTTATTTCATGAATTTTCCCTGGAAAATAATTAATACATTAAGTACCTACATGTATGTAGAACGATACTAAAATATTAACTTCAAAAAAAGGGCAATGTACAAATGTTTCACGCACGGCATCAATTTGATTTAATTTTAAAGAGGACAAATGATTAATAGATGTATAATAATTAATCCAAGTCTTTTACAGAACAAGAATACATAAAAAAAAAAAATTAATTCTACAGTAATACGTATTTAAACTACATGTAGGTTTGAGAATTATGAACAGTACTGCAAATATTCAGTTAATTAAATATCTATAGAGATAATTAAATTGATGGTGTGGTTTTAAATTTTAGAAAAGACCAACTGTTTAAAACAGTCTACTGTTAGAGAAGGAAAATTCCTTCCTTCACCGTACCTAAACATATGTTTAAAAAATATGTTTTTTGCCATTCAGTATAATTAAGACCCCCCCCCCCCCCCCCCCCCGGTGCCTTTTCTTCCGAAATAAAATTCAACACAAGAAAATCAGTCTTAAAACCAACATCAAACAGTCATTAAACAATAGTATTTTAGTAAAAACTTGTGCCGACAGAAGTATTTTTAATTGGCAGGGAATATGTTTCACATTCAAATTAAAACTTAATCCTTCCAAATATATATTCGAATTATTCTTTTCTGCAGGAATGCAAAAATCAGATCTAGAAATGAGAGGGAAAATATATTAAAACTTCTTGGAATACTAAGTGACTCTTTGCCCTCGGCATGTTCGGTGAACGCAATTTCCACATCTCCACTGTGTCGGATTATTTTGATTGACAGCACATGCACGCTACTACAAGTGTAGCACGGACTTCCTGTGAGCTGTGTGAACTTGATAATGGAAAATAAAAGCCAATGATTACTGTCAAATGGATTTGTTAATCTAATAAAAAGATTACCTTTATTGCTTGGAATATTTAGGAAAAATAATAAGAATTATTATTTGATACAATATATATCTGAGAATCGAGGGGGTTATCTCTCTCTCTCTCTCTCTCTCTCTCTCTCTCTCTCTCTCATTTCTCTGTTCAATAAAAATTATGACAACACATTACTCATTTAGTTTTGAAAATTTTATCTACGCATGTATTACAAATAATTTGAATGCCTCTTTCCAACATCTTGACCGAGTGTAATCACGGCCGGGAAATGTCTACAGATACATGAAGAAGTTAGCAAAAAATAATCGTCATAAAAGAATAAAAAGGCACATAAATATAGAATATATTGCAGTAGAATCTAAATAAAACGAGAATTTTTATGCAGTACGATAACAGTCAATGTCAACAGATAATTGTGAATTTTAAAAAAATCCGTTATTTTACTCAGAATCACTTTGGCACGAAAATACATGTACGGTTGTTTCAACCCGTACATAAGTAATTAATTCATTCTATAAGTAGTAGTTTTATCTCCAGAAGTCCACATTATTTTATTAGTGAAAAGAATAAGCTTGTAGAAATAAAACCACATGCTCTAATAGTAGGTTTTTAAATGCATTTCTGTTGTAACAATGATGAGAACTTCGTGCCTGACGAAATTTAATACATTTTTTTAAGTTCAATTTATTTATCAGATAAACACAATAAATAAAATCGTAAGTGGTTCATGGTGTTTTTGTTTAAAAAAATAATCTACTCCGTAGTTGTAATGTAACTCTTTGTTGCATTTGACGTCAAGGTATATATCAGTCGTATACAGTTTGACTTGAACTTGACCAAGTTCTAAGAGAGCCGATTTACGATTTTCGTATACTTTTCGATCCTAGATTTTATAGTATTACGGGACGGTATTTTGTAGTTTGATGCAACGATGGACATCAGTTTTTTAAAGCATTTGCCTTCAACTATTTGTACATGTTTTGGCAATGTAATCAAACACAACCATATCAACAGTCGCACGTGTAATATCACCTGAGGTCTCTTTTCCCGAGGAATTTACGGCTTCTCGGAAGAAT
>NW_026927953.1:17500-33179 GCF_032062105.1 Saccostrea cuccullata | reverse complement strand
TTGTAAAGCTTCCAAAAAAGGGAGATCTCCAAATTTGTGACAACTGGAGAGGCATAACCCTGCTCTCGGTCCCCAGCAAGGTGTTCTGTAAAATACTGCCATACAGAATAGACAAAGTGATCGAAAAGAAACTGAGAGAGAGAACAAGCTGTATTTAGAATAGGAAGAGGGTGTATAGACCAAATTTTTGCCATTCGTAACATTATAGAACAGTGCATTGAATGGCAAATGCCACTGTATATTAATTTCATTGATTTTAAGAAAGCTTTTGACAGTGTGTACAGGGAAACACTTTGGTAAGGATGCATACTATCACCAATTCTCTTCCTTACGGTCATTGATTGGATCCAAAGAAACACCACACATGACAAAAAGAGGGGTATCCAATGGACAATGTTCAGTCACCTAGAAGACCTGGACTTTGCAGACGGTCTGGCAGAAGTATCAGGAAACATCATCCACCAACAAGAAAAGACTGATAAATTAAACTCTTTTGCCCAACAAACTTGGCTTAACATCAATTCCAAGAAGACCAAGGTAATGACAATCAATGCACCAGTAGAACCTGTCACATTAAATGGAGAGGCACTTGAGGAAGTTGAGGACTTCACCTACTTGGCAGTATACTAAGTAAGGACAACGATGCTGGTAAAGACATAAAATTACGTCTCAGTAAAACACGGACAGCATTTGCCCAAATTCAGCCCATATGGAAGTCAAACAACTACAGTCTGAGAACCAAACTCCAACTTTACAACAGCAATGTCAAATCAGTTCTCCTATATGGGTCTGAATGCTGGCGTGTTGTTGACAGCGACATGAGAAAAGTAGAGGCATTCCACATAAACTGTCTTTGAAAAATCCACCGTATCTTCTGGCCAACAATATCTCTAACAGAGACCTGCGCTAGAAAAGCAAAAGCGGGAGTATAAGAACAGAAATCAAGCAAAGAAAATGAGATGGCTGGGACAAGTGATGAGAATACCCCAGAGCATACCCAAAACAGCCTTCCATTGGACACCATCTGGAAAGAGGAAGCGAGGTAGACCACGAACAACATGGTTCTAATTATTTTTGTATGCACATTGAAGTTAATATTTGATAAGTTTTTTGATAAATATTTGTACTTTGGAATAAGAAAAAATACACATCCGAGTAACCGAGTACCAGTTTTAGTATTCGATACTCGGACGTTCGATCGAGTACCCGGTTAACCGGGTACTCGTTGACATCCCTAGTAAATACGCTTCATTTTACTATGATGCGCGAAATATTGCGCAATGGAAACTATAGTCGGCCCCCTTAAATGATTTTTTTCTAATTTGTTTCCCGATCCCGCGGTTGTTTACTACATAAATGGACTAGTCCAATAATACACAACACAGTTCAAGAAGTCATGGTCTCCAGGATGCATGAATATTTGTATCCCCGTTTCAGATGCACACAATAGATAAGAAACCAGTACAAAATCTTGGATTTTTCTTTCCACAAAGGCCTAAATATTCCAATTTTCTTATTTCATTCTCAATATAGGATCGTGGCACAGAATGTCAGACTACTCGGCCCAACGACACCTCGGCCCAACGATACCTCTGCCCATTGACACCTCGGCTCCAACGGCTCGACCCAAATTTGCAGACATCTCGGCTCACATAAAAGACACCTCGGTCCAAACAGAATTATATTATTTTAATTTAATTTATTTATAATTTATGCTGTTATATATATATCTATGAAATGCAAAAGAAAATTAATTTGATAAATTTTCAATCTTCCAAGACGGCAAATTGACTGTAATTAAAGAAAGACGATCCATTAGTAACTTGATTATAGGTGCTAATCATTAAACAAACAAGAAGACACAGTGCATTCTTTAGAGTCTTGAGCGCGTGTCATAGGGGGTGGTGACTATGTCGTGAGGAGTTAATTACGAGAAGCTATAATTGGGAGACCTATTCATACTAATCATTCATGCTATGAAAATCAATCAATGGATTGTAATTTGATGTTGTGCCGTGGCTTTTTAGAAAATACTGAAATACTGAAATTATCGTATATTTATAGTAAACGTATAGTGATTAAAGATACATAGTATACATTTACATTACCATGGCATGGAAATGCTAATGGGCCGAGCAGTCTTCTGTATGGGCCGAGGTGTCAATGATTTTGAGCCGACCTGTTAGGGCCGAGGTGTCAACTAGCACGGGCCGAGGCGTCGTTGGGCCGAGTAGTCTGTATACCGTGGCACAACCCCCCCCCCCTCCTCTCCTTTTTAAGAGAAAAAATTAATGAACACATTACTACTGTTTACTTACTATGGGTTAAAAATAATACTGAAACAAGTGCCTGTGATACAGACGTATTTTTTAAAAAACTTATATTTTTAATTATCATCTGAAACTGGTTACTATATTTCGCAGAAGGATAAAACGAACGCTCAACTAGGACCTTAGGTTACCTTTATCACGACTATCGGGCCTGTTTACTCCGCTACAAAATGTAGTGCGTTGCATACGTAAAGTGAAAATAGAATAAATCGTAATACTGTGAAGCTTTTACAGTGTAAAAAAAAACAGAAAATTTATTTTTATCAAAGGAATAACCATCTGATGGGTATATACATATTAGAAAAGAAAGATTTGCTGCATGAGCAACATGAGCTGCAATATTATAAGATATATGTTATATAAGAGTCTAACATTTATGGATTATGTTGGGTGACCTGTGGTCTCTCCTATGATTTTATTATTCTATGTAAGGTTAAGTATTTATATAACACAGTGCCTAACCTCTGTTCTCCTTACTAATAGTATAAGAGTAAATGACGTCCAGTCTGCATTCGCAGATCTCTAACAAGCAGGGGGAGGATGAATATCTTCCCCAAAACCACCCCTACTTTTCAGTTTCGCTTGAACTATTCACCAATCCTTTAACACAATGGAATAATTATTTGTTAATAAATTATTTAATGTCTCCTTTGTCTTCCTTTGTCATGCTTCAACTTTAAAAAATGCACCAATTGTTATTTACTTTTGGTCACCTTATTTTGAACATGAAATAGGGGGACAATACACCTTAAATTGAACATCATTAGGGGGACCAGAATACACCTTATATTGAACAGCAGTAGGGGGACCAGAGGACACCTAATACTGAACAGCAGTAGGGGGACCAGAGGACACCTTATATTGTACATCAGAAGGGGGACCAGAGGACACCTTATATTGTATATCAGTAAAAAGGGGATACCTTATATTGAACATCAGTAGGGGGGGGGGGCAGAAGTCACCTTATATAACATCAGTAGGGGGACCAGAGGACACCTTATATTGTACATCAGTGTGCCAGAGAACACCTAATTGTACATCAGTAGTGGGACCTGTGACATACATTGTACATCAGTAGGGGAACCAGAGGTCATACCTTGCACTTTATATCAGTGGGGGACCAAGGAAATCGTATATTTTACATCAGAAGGGGATCAGATGACACTTTATATTTTAACTTTTATACCAAAACCTTTTATTGAACATCAAAAGGGGAAAAAGAGGTCACCTTATATTGTACATCAGTAGTGGGACCAGGGGTCATCTTATATTTTACATCAGTAGTGGGACCAGGGGACACTCTATATTGTACATCAGTAGACCAGAGGTCACCTAAATTGTACATCAGTAGGGGGACCAGAGGACACCTTATATTGTACATCAGTAGGGGGACCGAGGTTATCTTATATTGTATAGAAGCTTCCGGGGTCACCTTATATTGTATATCAGTAAGGGGACCAGGGGACACCTTGTATTGTACTGTACATCAGTAAGGGGTCCAGAGGATATTATATTGTGCATCAGGTCATCACCTTATATTGTACATCAGTAGGGGACCAGATCATCTTATATTGTATATCAGTAGGGGACCAGAGGTCGTTATATTGAACATCAATAGTAAGGGGACCAGGGGACACCTTATTTGTGCTACATCGTATAAGAGGACACCTTATGTTGCAATTTACATCAGTAGGGTGGACAAGGATTATTATATTGTACACAGTAGGGGGACCATAGGACACCTTATATTGTACATCAGTAGGGGGACCAGAGGACACCTTATATTTTACATCAATTAGTGGGAATTTCACCTTACATTGTACATCAGTAGCTGAATGTAAATCATTTGCTACCAGAGGGCTCCTTATATTGCACTTTACATCAGTGGGGGGACCAAGATTGCCCATATATTTTACATCAGTAGGGGGATCCACACCTTATATTGCACATCAGTTGGGGGACAGTGGTCACCTTTTCTTGTACAAGACCAGACGTCAGATTATATTGTACATCAAAAGGGGAAACAGAGGTGATATACATCAATAGGGAGTCAGAGGTCAAGTGATTTGTTGTAGTTATTATGGGACCTAAGGTCACTTTATATTTTAAACACAACAGAGGGATAAGAGGTTACTTGTATTTTACATAATGGGAAAACCGTGGTCCCCTTTGGAGCTTCAGACATAAAATAAGATTTATATGAATGCAGAGATAAGGCATCAACAATTCTAGACCTGTCTTAACCAAGAGACATCTAAATAGAAAATGACGGCGGAATTTAGAGGTTATAGATAAAAAGCATATTAACGGGATACTGATAGGTTCTCTTATAAGAACACGACAAGAGGCCTATGGGTCTTATAGTCACATGAACATCATGTAAAAACCTTAAAACTATTGAATTTTTTGCGCTTTAAAAGGCCATGAATTTCGCAATTTTGATAAAAAAAAGCACCATTGCTTATCATAACTATATACTTAGCATGCTTAGTTTAGGTACATTATACCTATATAGAGCGTAGGGGAACAAAAAGTGCATTTCAAACAATCAGTAATAATTAGCAATAATTAGGTGCCCATTGATCCACAAAACCCTCATCCTGGGGTCATACATTTCACAATTTTGGAAAAGGCACCCTTGTTCATAAAAAAATACCAAAGAACAAATTTCATACCATTAACAATTACAGTATTTAAAAGGTAGCCCCCACCCCTATGGTACCCATGTGCAAGGGGTCTTGAAAAAGGTAGCCCCTTACTTATCATATCTATAATATGTAGTTAGTTTAATTATATCCAGGAGCAGCAAAAAGATTTTTTAAAAAGAATTAATGAATACCCATTTTACAATTTATATAGCCCCACCGTAAAGGCAATTATATGACCTTTGGGTAACAAATTTCAAAACTTTGGAGAGGCTATCCTTCCTCATCATATCTATGCATGTAGTTAGATTTTTTAATATCAAGGGGCAGAGGGAAATATTTTCAAAGAATAAATGTATTTCACGATATAAATTTATAGCCCTGTCCTAACCCCAAGGCCCCTGACCCTGGGACAATGAATTTCACAATTTTGGTAGATAGCTTATAATAATTATGCCAATACTTTGATGTCAATGAGTAAAGAAGATTTTTAAAGATTTCATCAATTGTAGTAGTTTCGTCCCAACTTTCTTGCCTTAGGGGGTGGAGGGCAGGGACCAAGCATTTCCCCTTACCATAGATGCTTTATGCCAATTGGTTGTAAATGGTAAAAGATTATACAGAAGAAAAGCTGAAAATGTTCGAATGTTAACGCACAATGCTCAGTGCACATGTGAAAAAACAGATAGCAATAAGTCAATAAGTTGATTCAGGTGACCAAATAAGGAGTCCTTTGGTCTCTATTTTTATGTAAAATATATGTTTTCTGGTCTCTCTGTTGACCTACATATAAGATGACCTCTGATCTTCTAATTGATATAAAATATAAAGTGTCTTATGGTTTCTTCATTGTCGTTCAAAATAGTGTAACCATTACTTTTAATGATGTACACATAAAGTGACCTCTTGTTCCACTACTGATGTACAAATTACGAGGGCTGTTCAATAAATAATGTCCTGAACTCTATGACATACAATACAAACATCATAATGCTTTAACTTAAGGAGACTTTCTCTCATTATTGAATCTTTTAATTTATAACAGTTTATGTGACCACTTTTCATCACAATTTCATTGTGAGAAGCTGAAAAACAAAGGTAAAAACTGCATTAAAAATGAATGGTAAAGAATCAGTAAACTAGATTTAAACCGTTGCATTAAAGCTGCTTAAAACTTAAAATCCCCAAGAAATACTCACTGAAATAAGTAAAATGTACAGCAATCAATGTCTTTTTTTATAACAATTGAGCAGGTGGATTTCAATAATTAAAAAAAAATTATATACATGGATACCGCCCTTGCAAACAAAAAAGTAAACAACTAATGTACTGTTTCCCAAATTTCAACAAATAATCACAGATGGTGTATGATTGACTATACGACAAAAGCAAATTTGAAAGACATCATTTCGGGAGTAGTTCACACTGTTTTAAAGAAATGTTTTACAGTAAAAAAGCTTAGTACTCAAAAGTCACACTATGTTTTTAAAAAAAAGGTGAAAACGACTGTAACAATATTTTTTCATCATTGAAATCCACCTGCTCAATTGTCTTTAAACAATTAATAAAATATCAGTTTGTAGTTATCCACTTTTGTTTGAATTTCAAACAGACGATGAAACTTGAATTCTATTGCTCAAAACCCTCAAAACAAAATTTATAATAAGATGTAATTGACAGAAACAGCAAAGGTCTGAGAAAAGCAGAGAATTGCAAGAGCACAAAAACAGATTTATATGCAATTTTCTTAAATATTAGTGGTCTTGTTGTTCAAAGTCGTATTCGGGGAGGCAATTTAATTTCTGGAGGAATCTAAAAAGTAATTTTTTTGAAAAAAAATCAAATATAATCAGGAATCCACTACATTTAGTTTTATGACAGCGTCCAAACCCGCACGTCCTGAAGAGTAAAATTTTTAAAAAGAAAGTTTATGTTCTTTCACGTTAACAATATTCGCCAGATCTTTCGCCTTTTGACTTGTTTCATTTTCCAAACTTACAAAAAAACGCCTTTCAGGAGGAAGAAGCAAGTCCAGAAAATCATAGGATCTGCCATAATCCCAAAAATGAGTTCTAAAAACAATCACAAATTGGATAAAAAATGTAACAGACATGTGTTTTAATTAAAATATAATATTAGGTTAAATCATTAAGACTAAATTATTGAAAAGCGTCTTTTGATTTTTTCCAGCACAGAGGACATTAATAGTGAACAGCCCTCGAAAAGGGTGACCACTGGTCCCCCTACTGATGTACTATACATGTATAAGGTGATCTCTGGTCTCCTTATTGATGAACAATTTAAGGTGACCTCTGGTCTCGTCATTGATGTACAAGAGAAAGATCTGGTCCCCCTACTGATACAATATAAGGTGACCTCTGGTCTCCTTAATATTTTCATATAAGGTGTCCTCTGTTCCCCCTACTGATGTACAATCTAAAAATAGGTTCCCCTAATGATATACAATATAAGGTGACCTCTGGTTTCCTTTTATATTGTATAAGGTGTCCTCTGATCCCATTGATGTTGTTTCATGATGTATATATATATATTTAATATAATGTGTCCTCTGGTCATCTTATTGATGTTCAATATATGGTGATCTCTAGTCTCCTTATTAAGTCGGAGTTCATTTACTGGTGAACAATATAAGGTGACCTCTGCCTCCCTACTGATGTACAAATACCATGACCTCTGGTCTCGTCATTGTTGTACAAGATAAGGTGTCCTCTGGTCCCCCTACTGATGTACAATAAAAGGTGACCTCTGGTCCCCCTACTGATGTACAATATAAGGTGACCTCTGGTCTCCTTATTGATGTTCTATATAAGGTGTCCTCTGGTCCCCCTACTGATGTACAATATAAGGTGACCTCTGGTCCCCCTACTGATGTACAGTATAAGGTGACCTCTGGTCTCCTTATTGATGTTCGTTCTACATAAGGTGTCTTCTGTTCCCCCTACTGATGAACAATATTGGGTGAAATCTTGTCCCCCTACTTGTTTACAATATAAGGTGACCTCGAGTCCCCCTACTGATGTTGATGTGCAATATAAGGTGACATCTAATCTCCTTATTGATGTTCAATATAAGGTGACCTCTAGTCCTTTTGATGTATAATATGAGGTAACCTCTGGTCTTCTGATTGATGTTCAATATAACGTGTCCTCTGGTAATCTTATTGATGTTCAATATAAGGTGACCTCTGGACTCCTTATTGATGTACAATATAAGGTGATCTCTGGTCTCCTTATTAACGTAAAATATCAGGTGTCATTTGGTCCCCTTACTGGTGAACAATATAAGGGGATAATTGGTCTGCTTATTGACGTTCAATATAAGGTGTCTTCTGGTCTCCTACTGATGTACAATATAAGATAACCTCTGGTCCCCTACTAATGTACAATATAAAGTGATCTCTAGTCCCCCTAATGATGTACAATATAGGGTGACCTCTGGTCTCCTTATTGATGTATAATTTAAGGTGACCTCTGGTCCCCTACAGATGAACAATATAAGGTGACCTTTGTCCCCCTACTGATGAACAATATGAGGTGACCTCTGGTCCCCCTACTGATTTGATGTACAATATAAGGTGACCTCTGGTCCCCCTACTGATGAAAAATATAAGGTGACCTCTGGTCCCTTCACTGATGTACAATATAAGGTGACCTTTTGGTCTCCTTACTGATGTACAACATAAGGTGACCTCTGGTCTCCTTATTGATGTATAATATAAGGTGACCTCTGGTTTCCCTACTGATGTACATTATAAGGTGACCTCTGGTCCTTACTGATGTATTGTACATTATAAGGTGACCACTGGTCCCCCTACTGATGTACAATATAAGGTGTCCCCCTACTGATGTATAATGTAAGGTGTCCTCTGGTCCCCCTTCTGATGTACACTATAAGGTGTCCTTTGGTCCCCCTACTGATGTAGAATCTAAGGTGATCTTTGTTTCCTCTACTGATCAATGTACAGTAAAATATTAGGTGACCACTGGTCGCCGTACTGATGTACAATATAAGGTGACCTTTGGTCCCCCAAATGATGTACAATATAAGGTTTATCCTCAGGTCCCCCTTATGATATGCAATAAAGGGTTATCTTTGGTCCCCTTTTAATTTAAAATAAAAGGTGACCTATGGTCCATCTAATGCTGTACAATATAACAATAGGGTAAGGTGACCACTGGTCTCCCTACTGATATATAATATAAGGTTACCTCTTGTCCCCCTAATCACTTTTACGTTTCTACTAATGTATATATTAGAAAGTAGATCTCTTTAAAGTTATTAATAGCGAGCGCAGCGAGCGTCGCGAAGCGACGCTCGCGAAGCGAGCTCAATAGACTAACGTGTAAGAACAGAGGAAATTCGGATTGAAATCTGTACATACGTCAGCCAAATTTCTCTGTGCAACATTCCCAGAATTCCTGCACTACCCAATGTCCTTTGCGCAAATATTGCCGAATAAATAAATAAATAATAACGTAATGCATATATCAGGCTTTCAGTTTGTAGAAATCTTTCAAAGAAACAAGAAATAACTCTGCAATGTTTTTCAACAAAAATTGCACTAGTTCTATAGTTTCAAACAGACGCTCGGCTGTCTCCGTAAGCTCCGACGAGCTTTGTGACGTCGTATGACGTCACAGCTAGTCGAGATTTCTCGTGCGGCTTGACGTTCGAAGTGGCTGAACTCAAGTGTTTTTGATGGTACAACTGCGCTCGCCCCAACGGTCACACCGTAAAACATATTATGATCATTTCGGAGTAAGACAAAGAAAACTGTCTGTCATGTAAAATTCAATTAATTACCGGCCGCCAGGAGGCGGTCGGTTATATGATATGAAAGTTTTAAGTCACTGTGCGTTTCTGCGGAGTTAACAATTTAAATAAAAATATTCAACATCATATCGCCGGCGATTTAATATTAAACAAAGATTGTCTAAATGTTTAGGAAAAAGCACAATAATCGTAAAATTCAATTTTATAAATAATGGGGTAAATATTTCATCCAATCCTGATTGACAAACTCTGATATTACTGAAGTGCGGAGAAAATATATTAGTACGAGTGTTAGGCATAGTCTAAAACAAAGACCGCGTTGTAAATCAACAATTTTACTTTCTCTTTTTAAAACAGGATCTGTTGTATTAATTTGAAATGAAGTGTATATTTAAACATTTCCTATGGATGTTTTTCAAAAATATGATGAAATATTGATATCTTAAAAGCAAAAAATATAATACGTCATGGTGGTCCAGGAGACTCGATAGGATAGAGCGCGTTTTACAATGTGCCAAACATTTTCCCGCCACATCTCAATACCAAAACAAAGAGATTGAAAGAGAAGAAATGTAGTGGTGGATCTAGAAGGAGTTGGGGGGTGGGGGGTGGGGTGGGGGGTTAACATCCTCTAAGAGAGCGAGGAGCCCCACATGTTATATATTTGTTGCGTTTTTATTAAGGTAAAACTATAGTTAAGTTTAAACTTCAGTTTTGTACTTTTTATGTAAAAACTACTTAAACAGCAAGATGTACCAAACTGAGTGCAGAGACGCAGAGGACTATGCATAGTTTATTTTGCCTATACATCTAACAATGGGTAATATTGTACATGCATTATGCAATCGGCATTGTCGCATGTATTTTTTTTTTCATGTCACGAGGATATTTTAACAGATAAATATAAGAATTTTTTTTAAAAAAACGGCAAATTTCAGTTTATGAAAGGAACTTCAACAGTTATATAAATTGGTTTGCGGCCGATTTTTGACGCTTGCGTCAATATGTTTCTTGTATATATGGTGACCTAAGGTCTCCGTATTGATAACGATGAATTTACTTTTGTGCCTTTTATGCCTGAAGAGTTCCTAAAATGTTTTATTACTACGCAAAATGACGAACTATTTGCGGGGGACCTGAGGTCCTAGTTGAGCGTACGTTTTATTACCGTCTTCCTTGGAAGACGGTATTGTATAGTTGAAGTTTTTTACAGTCTTCGGACTATGCACTTCCTCTCTTTTGTGATTGGTAGAAAATGCATAATGAGAAAATTTTCAATTATTTCATTGGTTGAAATGCTGTTCAAGGCAAGGGAGATAACTTTCTGATGATCTAATTTTCGTACGACTTAACAATTTTGCAAGATTTTCAATCTTAAAAAAAATGACAAAACGAACAACAAAATCAGCAGTAATTAATTCCTAATAACATGATTTTTTGTATAGCAAAAAATAAAAAGATCTCTTTAACTTCATTATAAATCAAATTTGATTTTTATTCCTTGCAGGCTTTACAATTTGTTATTATTCTTTTCCCCTTTCTTGTTTGAAGAAGGAAATGGAATCAGCCGAGGTTTGCCGAAAGCTCTCCGCAAGTCAAAGTTTACGGAGATGACCGAGCGACAACCGTGGTAGGGCTAATGCCAGTAAAAAGCTAATGTAGAAATACAAAATCAAGAAATTCAAAAGAATTATACGGCCTGATAGGTGTAGATCAGTTTATAGTTTAAGATTGTTGCTAAAGACGGGAAGCTTTTTAAAAAAGCTCTACTTGTCCTTCTTCCTATATTTCGCCTTGTCTCCGGATAAGTATTACCTTTATCAAGTCGACTTTCATCTTCAAATCCGGGCAGTTTAAAGATGGATGCGCCCTATAGAATTTTTTTCTTCTTCAGTGACTGTGTAACATTGACTGTGTAACATCTATTGGAGATATATTTCAGCATGGTAAGATACGTTGTCGTAGGAGGTGGCATCGCTGGAGTAACCTGTGTAGAAACGGTAAGAATTTTAACGCATTCACGATATATAATTAGTGGAGGAAAAAGGGGGGTGGGCATGTAACACCACTGTGAAGTTTAAGCGGAGGACTATTTACCAACATTTAATATAATAGTATGTATACTTTAGTAGTATATTTTGTACATGAGTTTGATGAATAGTAACAGTTTTGAACATGAAATAACAATAATCTTGAGCATTATGGAGCTTATTTAGGATAATTTAGCTGTGTCTCTGGAAAAGCCCTTAAACTGGGTCTATAGCATTTTAACATGTTTAACAAAAAAAGTTCTCTATGACGAGCTCTGAAAGTGATTTTACTTTCAATATTAACTTTATTAAGTGTGCAAATAAGTGCTGTGATGGCCTGTGAATATTGTGTCCAGTATCAACCATATACCATACTATGTTTTACGGAGTGACCGTTGGGGCGAATGCAGCTTTGTATTTTAACTATTTATAAAAACCTATAAACAGGTTACACTTGTACTGCCTATCTTCAGTTCATTAAAGAAAGAAAGAAAATAAGAAGAAACCACAACAATAAAAAGAATCACCTCCTGTGCATCAGGATCGACTTTCCGAACTTCTTAGAAGCTTCCGACAAATTAGAAATACCCAAGCCGTTTGAGTGATGAAAGTATGACGTCAAATAAAAGGTCCTGTTGACTAAGGATGGAAACAATAGTTTTGTGATATAGAGATTGCATAAATCGTTGTTTGTAATAGTAAGTTGTTGCTATGTATAAGCCACCATGTTGCTCTGCACCTCAAAGGATTATTGGGAGTTTCACGTGAACTCATAAAAATTTCTTGGAACAATGTGCAGATTTCAACCCGAATTTCCTCCGTTCGTACAAGTTAGTCATTTGCTACGCGAGCGGCGCTTTGTGCTGCCTCGCTGCGCTCGCTTTTAATTGCCCATATTTTTAATCTTTTCCCTTTTTCTCTGTTGACAGTGATTAGTCTGTCTTCCAAATACAGTAAAACATGATATACCAAACAAGCTCATAACGAATTGATGCTTAGAAGAAAGTGATTTTCAAGCTTCGTGACTTCAAAATATATTATAAATTTAACAGATATAATGAATTACTCTTATAATGTGGCAAAACCGTCCACCCCTGGAGCTTCATTATTAGAATGTTTTACTGTACAGCTGAAAAATGTGGAAAATTGCATAGAACATTGCTCAGAATTTAATCAGGTTTGATATAAACATGTTGACTGATATTTAGCTTCAAGCAAAATGACATTCAAATTGTCACATGATTCAGGTGTTCCTGTTTTTTTAAACAGCTTTCATCTCTGTGCCCAGAAGAAGAGGTACTTCTGATAACAGCCTCCCCACTGATTAAAGCCATCACCAACTACATAAAGGTAGCAATTATTTACCCATCACAAAGTACAAAAAGTTAGCCATCATATACCTATCACAAACTATATACCCAACACAAACTATATACCCAGCAAAAACTACAAAAAGGTAGCAATGATATACCCATCACAAACTACCAAAAGGCAATTATATACCTATCACAAACTACAAAAGGTAGCAATGATATACTCATCTCAAACAATAAAAAGGTAACATGCCCATCACAAACTACAAAAATATAGCAATTATAAACCTATTAGAAAATATATACCCAACACAAACTACAAAAAGGTAGCAACTGTATACCCATCACAAACTACAAAGATAGTTATCATATTTCAAACTTTGAATTTGATATTTTTTAAAGATAACAAAAACCTTGGAGGATTTTGATGTTGAGGAGAGACCAAGCATTTCCTTACAAACAGAATGTGTCAATATAAAAGTTATACAGAAGAGTGTGGTTTCCCTCAATGCTAGGTCACATGTGAGTACATTTTAATCGTTAACTGTCAATGCAAAAAGTTTTATAAAGGTATATGTATTCCCTCAATGCATGCCACATGTAAGTACATTTTAATTGAAATGTGTTTATGGCATTGGCAGGTACTAAAACTGAGTGACGGTGAAGAGGTCCATTATCAGAAGCTGTGCCTTTGTACAGGAGGCCGACCAAAGGTAGGAGATCAGATCGTTTTTAAGGGGAGGGGTGATTGGAACACTTATAAACAATTTAGTAAGACCTACAGATAAAAACATAATGATAGGAATCAATATTTCTAATTTTTGCCAATGTTTTTAACTTAAAATCCCCAATGGAAAGGGTAAGGAATTTTACCAAAAAGGGTCAATTAAACTCTGATTTGGAACCCTTTTAAGCAATTTATATACATAGCAAACACAGAATAAAAAACAGACAATCAAAACCTTTGTACTTACCAGAAGTGAAGACTCAATCAGGTGACAACAATGTGAAACAGTTTTAAAAAGTTTAGACAAAAAATGGGGAAAAAAAACATTTATAAATCTCTGATGCATGGGCATCACACAAATGAGATTTTTTCAGTCATTGCCAATTTAGCCAGTTGGTTCCTGGCTTACTTATAACAATTTTAACATTTTTGTCCCTATGTAAGAGACTGTATGCTAAAGCTGTTTTTTTGCATAACTGGTCTAAAAGAGATAATTTAAAGGAAAGGACATGGAATATTATTTTCATATATACCTCATATTTTTAGTTTTATGCTGAGATAATAAAATTTTTATCTTTCTATTCATCATTTCAATTTTTTTCATGCTATTATGACTAGACATCTTTCTGAAAAAGGAACCAACAATTCATACTTCAAACTATTTACCATTTCAATCTGATACCAACAAATTAAATGATGAAATTTAGAGCAGAGGAATATATCACCTTAACTGCATAGATCTTTATTATTCATTCTCAATTTTACAATAATGTGGTTCAGAGTGAAAAAAATTGAACAATTAGAGAAAGGTAGAAAGATCATCATGTAAAGTTGACAATTTCTTAATATTTTCAAAATGTAATATCCGCATCATTTTAAACTGAAAATAGATCCAAAAATATATACCAATCCAGGCATCCTTTTTTTTATTTTTATAACCTGTCCTTAATTGATGTTGTTTCATAATTATATATATATATTTATATATTGCTAAATCATCATTCATTTTCTGGTGAGGAAAAGTTTATAAAGTCGGAGTTCATTTAATGTGACTTAGAATCATGTAGAAAATACCAATTGCTCTAATTTCAAACAGACTATGGATCATGTGCTAATACTCATTATCTCATCAGACTAGTAATCACATGGCATTAATTTACAAGCTGAACTTTTCTAAAAGGATTGTTAGACTGGCACCAAATCACTCTGTGGATGGAGCTTAATATGACATATCATTTCCAGAGAATACATTTGATCTATAAAGCACTTGTACTTTAACATAAAAGTGGACTATAAGACATATTAAGGGAATTTGTGTGGGTTGTGACATCCATTACACATCTGGAATTCTGCTTAAGTCTGTTAAAAAATTATGCCATTTAAAGTTCATTGTCCAGGGACTTTATTAAAGTCAACAGTTTCATAATGGCTCTCCTCCTATAGAAACTGTTATTCTGACCATTTATCATAAAATCATAAACTTTGGAACCCTGGACACATTCAAAATTCAGAAGAAGGTTGTTCAAAATCTTTAAAAATGTTTTCTTTATTACATCTCAATGGATATGGTGGACAATTAGCTATTTAAAGATTTTTAAAATGTTTCTTGTGATTTTACTTCAGATTGTATCAGAAAGATCAATAGCAAGGTTGTGAGGTCTTTACTTAGAATACTGTAATTTAAATATCCTGTTCAATCAAAATCCACTGAATTCAATATATTCAGACTCTTAAATTTGTTTGCCATAATTTGAAATATTTCATGATTTTCATTAAAAAAATATGTAAATGGACTTGTGGAAAAGAAGAGACAGATTTATTTTCCAAAACATCTTCTGAA
>NW_026927953.1:0-15000 GCF_032062105.1 Saccostrea cuccullata | reverse complement strand
TACTTATATGGAAGCATTCTCAGGTAGTGTAGATTCAAGTTTGTTCAAATCATGACCCCCGGGGGTAGGACGGGGCCAAAATGGCCGACCAACGTTTTACATTGAAATATATAGGAAAATTCTTTTAAAAATCTTCTTCTCAAGAATGACCAAGCCATAATTCATCATATTTATATAGAAGCATCCTCAGGTAGTGTAGATTCAAGTTTGTTCAAATCATGACCCCCGGGGGTAGGGCGGGGCCAAAATGGCCGACCAAAGTTTTACATAGAAATATATAGGAAAATTCTTTAAAAATCTTCTTCTCAAGAATGACCAAGCCATAATTCATCATATTTATATGGAAGCATCCTCAGGTAGTGTAGATTCAAGTTTGTTCAAATCATGACCCCCGGGGGTAGGGCGGAGCCAAAATGGCCGACCAAAGTTTTACATAGAAATATATAGGAAAATTCTTTAAAAATCTTCTTCTCAAGAATGACCAAGCCATAATTCATCATATTTATATGGAAGCATCCTCAGGTAGTGTAGATTCAAGTTTGTTCAAATCATGACCCCCGGGGGTAGGGCGGGGCCAAAATGGCCGACCAAAGTTTTACATAGAAATATATAGGAAAATTCTTTAAAAATCATCTTCTCAAAGATAGAAAATCCATGATTGTTCATGGGACTACTTTTGAATTTTATCTTTTCAATAATAAACCAATTTATACTTTTACCTAGCCACAGTGCTCAGGTGAGCGATGTGGCCCATGGGCCTCTTGTTGGATTATGTATTTAGTTTTACATATAACAAGGCTCTGTCAGTGGCCTGAATAATCTGTGAAGTGTTCACTTTTAGCTCTGTTGGTCAGAGACCAGAAGAGCTTATTTGATGATAAGCTATCCTCCGTCTATCCCTCTGTCTGTCTAGCTGTCCTTCTGTCTGTTGGTAAACAATTTTTCAAAATGCTACTCCTACGGTTTTGGTCTGATTTCAATATAACTTGGACACAAGGAGACTACACCAAGATACATAATTTTGTCTTTTGGTTTTTTTATTATGAGGAACGGTGTTGCCTTGGTTACTAAGAATAGAAATTTTGTGAAATTCCTTTAAAATGCTACTTCTCCTACAGCTTTGGTCTAATTTTAATATGACTTGGCACACAAGTAGACTACACATTCAGATACATAAATAAGTGCATCAGTTTTTAATTTTGATTGACAGTGTTGTCATGGTTACTAAAAATAGAAATTTTTGTACATATTTCTTTAAAACACTAATCATCCTACAGTTTGATCCAATTTCAAAGTAGTCTACACTTAGTCTTACAAGTAGTCTACACTTAAACACATAATTTTTTTTATTTTGATAAACATTGTTGACATGGTTACTAAAAAAATGTTTCAAAAAAATACTTCTCCAAAAGTTTTAATCTGATTGCAATTCTTGTGACAAAGCAATTATATCAAGGACCATTATTCTTTTTATTGCTGTTGCATAGTTTTATGTTCAAATGGTACTTTTCTCTTTTTTGTTTAAACAAGCCAGTAGAGCTACAGTCTCATTAGAAACTGCTGTTTTTTAATAATAAGTTTTTACATGTATATCTTGCAATAAAGATTAATTGTTTTAGTATTAACAAGTCTTAACTAGATCTTTTGCTATTTTGCAGCTTATTCTAGACAGCAGTCCATATATCCTAGGGATTCGTGACACAGAAAGTGTACAGGTATGTAATTAACAGATGGACAGAACTGGATTGTATGCATGGAATGGTGAACTATCTTGTGTTGTATTAGCACCTTAAAATGTCCTCCAATACCTAACAATGTCTAAAGGTGACAAACTAGAAAGTATTGTTCTAGATCATCAATATAAATGTCAGGTTATTGGGTTGTTTTTATTATTATTACTTTGAAAGCTGTAATTTTTATATTTTTATATACATGTATTAATTATAAAAGATTTAAGAAAGTAGGCAACATTTTGTGCTAAAAAGAAAATTCAACTTTAGCTGCAGATCTGTAGCTTTCTAGTCCCAAAAATTAAGATGGGTGAGTGGTTGAGAGCTACAGTGAAAAAGTCTTTATTTATTGTCCAAAAAAAGTGCACCTTTTTTCAAATTTTATCACCATATATTTTTGTTGACTCATAATTTTACTAATGGTGCATTCCTAGAATATTCTTTTTCTATATCAACAACTAAACTTTCCCAGTAATCATTTTTAATAATCTTCGTGGACTAGAGTTGATAATGAAGATAATTGAATCAGTTGAAAGTTTTAGAACATTTCCAAGAAATAATGAAGACTTGCACAGATCAAACTTGTAGGTTGTTGCATCTAGTTCATAGTACAAACTACAAGGATAAACAATTCATATTCATATTCATATAAAAACCGTCTATCTGGATAATATAAACCAGGCAATTATTCCATAACTATGATCACCAGATGTATATCAGATTTAGATTATGTATTAATATTTCTTAAAAGGTGACATATAGGTCCAACGGGCTGGGTGTTTGTATTCTGATGATATTATTGTATGGTTATCCATGTTGTTTATCACATGTCACTATAATAAATAAACACTACTACTACAATTATTAATCAGAATTGCCTTCACATACAGTTTGCATATTTATCAAGATGAGCATTGCAGCCTTTGATTACCTATGTTTTAGTTTCATAGTGATTATAAAACATAGTGATCTGAAGCAATGTGAAAGTGTTTCTGTGTGTGTGTAAGGGGGGGGGGGGGGGAGGTAAACCTCAGTTTTCAATGCCTATATTAGGTTGATCTTTGCATAAACTGAGGGGCTTAGCCTCCCACCCCAGCTGTAAGGAATGCCAGTGAAATAGTTGGTTTATTTGCTAATCACATGAGCAAACTGCTTGATCATATCATATAACAAACAAATTATGCTTATTTCTTTATTATATAAATGCTTTTGCATGTTCTTCCTCTTACAGGATTGATTTTCTCTATGTTATGTACATTAAAGATGCTGATTATTGATATTGACAGAAGAGCTGACTATTTATAGTTTTCAATGAATAAGTCCTGAATATTAATTTCACAAGAAATATGATATTGTCAAAAGTATCAATTACACTAGTGTGTTATCATTGAAATGAAAATAATAAGGCTGTGATTAAGGTAGGTCGCGGGTTTGCTTTTGTCATCAATTTTGGTACACAATTTCGATGATTTGAGCGGTTGTTTTGTGAATATTTGATTATGATGTCAGTTACGTCACAAAGGCAACGTTGCAATGTTTCCCATTTAAATTCTCTGCAGATGACTTCAAGTCTGTACGAATCAAGTAGATTAATAATACAAAGTGCATGCTATTGTATGTAAACCTCATACATATGTTTTATAATTAAATTTCAGTCTGATTTCTGATGTTGTAATATGTAATGTCTGAGGACAAATTAAATACAGTACTAAATGATAGGAGTAATTTACTGAGTATATTGTAAGTGATACTAAACTGCTAAAAGATGATCAGAATAAGTCAGCGTAAAAGTTATGGTATGCAAAAATATAGTTATCATAAATAAAAATGCTTAGCGGAAAACTTGAGGGGTTGTATGTGTGTACGTTATTTGCAACTCATAGGGAACATGCGTATTGCATCATGACTGCCAATCAAAGCCGGGGCCAAAATATTTTCAGGATGGAATCAATCCTTAACACTAAAAACGGGCAATTTTAATTACATGTACATGTATTTTCCTGTTTTTATTTTATTATCATCATCATCATTATTATTATTTGGTTATTGTGTATTTAAATCTTGTGTACTCGCCTTGTTTTGCTCACCTAACAAATTGTGAAGTGCATTTTGAAAACCAAATTTATACAAAAACCTTGACTGTAAGACCTTATGAACAAAAATGATATAATGGGCATCAAAAATGGTTGCCATCCTTGGCGACCAACAACAACCAATGTACTTTGTGCCAAAATTCAACAAATTATCTTTGATGATGTTTGATTGACTTTTAAGACACATAGCAGAATTTATAGGCATCATTTCGGGGATATTTTATACTGTTTTAAAAAACCATCTTACAGTAAAAAAGCTTAGTACTCAATGGTCAATCTATGTTTTGAAAAATTAGTGAAAACGACAGCGTGTAAGAACATCTAAACAATTATTTTTAAAAATCAAAAATTTAAGTTATCCACGTTTGTCTGAAATTCAAACAGATAGTAAAACTTGAATCCATTGCTTTAAACCCTCAAAACAAATTTACAATGATGCATTTGACAAAAACTTCCAAGGTCTGAGAAGAGCAAAGAATTGCAAAAGCACAATAACAGTTTTATTTACCATTGTCTTAAATATAAGTAGGCTTGTTGCTCAAATTGTTATTCAAGGAGACAGTTCAATTTCTGTAGAAGTCTAGAAAGCAAATTTTTGCAAAAAATTGAGAGGTTTATGAGAGGATGGTACCAGAATCAGGAATCCACTACTAACAATAAATTTCTTCATGACAGCGTCCAAACCCACACACCATGAAGAGTAAAGTAGTTTTGGGGATCAACAGGAAGTTAATGTTTTGTCACACCAATAATATTCGCTAGATCTTTCAACCTTTGACTTGTTTCATTTCCAAACTTGAAAACACACCTTTCAGAAAGAAGAAACAAGTCAAGGAAATCATAGGATCTGCCATATTCCAGTATACGAAGGGCCATACTCAAAAATGTGTTCTAAAAACAATCAGAAATTGGATAAAAATGTTATGGACATATGTTTTAATTAAGAGAGAATATTTAAGTGAAACCATTAAGGCTAAGTCATTGAAAGGCATTTTATGTTTCTTTCCGAGCACCAAGATTATTTATTGAATAGCCCTCGTACAGCAGCTAAAGTATAATTTTCTGAATCAACCATGTAGCTTTTCTTTCAGTAACAGAACTATGATTTCTTGAATCAAACATATAGCTTTTCTTTCAGAATCTAAACTTTAATTTTCTGAATCAAACATGTAGCTTTTCTTTCAGTAACTAAACTATGATTTCTTGAATCAAACATATAGCTTTTCTTTCAGAAGCTAAACTTTAATTTTCTGAATCAAACATGTAGCTTTTCTTTCAGTAGCTTAACTATAATTTTCTGAATCAATCATGTAGCTTTTCTTTCAGAAGCTAAACTATAATTTCCTGAAGAGATGAACTCCATGAAATTATAAATTGATTTTTTCTCTGTTGACAGGAATTTCAGAAGAGACTATCTACAGCCAGGAGGATAATGGTGCTGGGTAATGGAGGGATAGCTACAGAACTTGTGTAAGTTAATATCAAAAATCATTAAAAGAAAACAGATATATTTGAAGCAAGTTCATGTTCATTGTAAATTGCTTGGAGCTGTAAAGAATTCCATTCATCTCCCTTCCCCGTTTTCACCAAAATGATGTAAGCACCCTTACTGCAAATTGATAAGTTCTCTGCACCAGATTTCGAGTGGAAAAATTGATCTTCAATTATTGATATTCAAAAGTAGCTATAACAAAACCATTTCAATAAGTATCAAAGCTTGAAGCCTCCAGTGTTTTCAATATACATGTACTGTACTTTTAAATTAAAGAAATGAAATTTAAAGAAGGAGACATACAATAGTCTTCAAATAGTACACACTCTGATGATCTTATATGAATGAATTGGTACCGGTATTTTGGGCAGATACGAGATAGAGGGCTGTGAGGTCGTGTGGGCTATCAAGGATAAGTCCATAAGCAGTACATTTGTAGACCCTGGGGCAGGGGAGTTCTTCATGGCAGAGATCAACAAAAAGAAAGAGGCCAGAGAAGAAAAACCATCCAAAAGACTCAAGTACACTGTTCAAGGCAAGTTATTTCATTTATTGGTACATGTATAAACACTGCTGGGATTTGGTGAAAAATGATTCCAGAAAGATACACCCATCAACGGAAACCCATGGTTGGTGGGTTATCTGAGAGGTAAGAGATGCGAGATGGGTTTGTGATGATGGATATATCTTGCTAATGAGTCTAGTTCTATAAAACAAAATATTTGAAATTTGATAGTTAGATAACAAGAAGAAAGGAAATGAGATGAATGAAGTTAAAATTACTTCATGACTGTTCTACATTTAAGATTACCTATAAGAAGGTACAGGTTATGGCATCTTATACAATCAATTGAGAGAACTCTCTGTTTATTACATATCAGTTATTGACCTTTCTATCTTTGAAACAGTGTAATTGTTTTATAATTTTCGTATAAAGTAAGACAACTTCATGACTGAAATGATATACACTGTAGATGTAAATGATATGCTGAATTTCACCAGATGTCAGGAGTCTGAGCACAAAAGCCATGCCCCTGGGCGGAGCCTTGGGTCCTGATTGGTCAGCAGATCTGTCTATGACTGGCACTCAGGAGGTAGGTAGCAGTGTCCAATTCAGAGTGGAGAGAATTGTTCAACGGAGAAGGCTTAATTCAGGCAAGAGCAGTGGTAGAATTGCAGGGCAAAACAGAGAGAAAAAACAAAGAATAAATAAGTAAAAAAATTAAAAAACCTCACACGTTTTCAACTGATGGTAAAAAGATAATGAAAAGCAAAATCAGCATCTCAGTTAGCAGTGAACTTATCTATGATGAATCATGAATGACTTGTATTAATTTAGACAGATCGAAACATCAAAAATGTCTCACTAAACCATAATAATTCTAATGCCTCCCCTTTCTTCCCAAATTCCCTTGAAATAAAACAAGATAATATTGCAAACCAATTTCTCTTCTTGATTTTACATAAAAGGTTGACACAATTTGCTCTATTGCTTTTGGACAGATTTCCCATTGTGTGACTGTAGAGAAGTGTGTAGAAGTCAGGAGGGTGTATACGAGGGAGCAATTCCAGGAATCGGGCAAACAGTCCACAGATATCTCTGGAAATGTAGATCAGGGTGGGTACCAGTTACTAAGTAGGGTTATCCTCTGTTTCCAGTCATTGACGTTTGATAGCTATATTGTTTAATTACATTTTTAGATGCCTGGCCTATCTAAATAGATTTTACTATTGATAAAATGTATGGCTGTGATATTTTAGTCTTTCTGGTCATTGATATGTGATTAATATTGTTGATTATGTTTTTTAGATTCCTGGCCTATTTACATAGAGCTGACTAATGACAAAGTATATGGCTGTGATTTTTTGGTCAGTGCCACGGGAGTTATCCCTAATACCTCCCAATTCTTAGCTGGAAATCAGGTAAGACATCAGAAAAAAGAAATTAATGAAATATTAACCATGAGGTGAGATTTGATTATTACAGTTGAAGCTTAATTGTGATATGTTTACATCCACTGAATATTTTCTCCTTTATTTCTTAAGAAAACCCATTGCGTTAATCACTGCATGAACTACATTAGGCATGACGACTGTACAGATTTCTTGATCAGTGGCTGTTCCATCAATGAAACATATAAAGACGTTTGCATCATTAATACAATAATTAATCTTTTTAATCCAACTTTAAATGATTATTTAAACAGATATAAATATAAACAATAAAATGCTTTCTTTGTTTGTTATTACTGGAATTAACGGTCGCAGCTATTGCAGAAAAAATTTACATAACCCGCTTATGCGGGTTATGTATTTTTTATGCAACAGCTGCTTCCGTTAATTCCACTAATAACAAACAAAGAAAGCATTTTATTGTTTAAAACAACAAAATAGTGAGCTTTCATTAATAAGATTGAAGCTATAATTGTGATAAAACCATGTAGTGAGCTTACATTAACAAGAGAGAAGCTTTATTTGTGATAACAAGCATGAAGTGAGCTTACATTAAGAAGATTGAAGTTTTAACCTTAGCTATCTTGGTCATGTTAGTGATGTTAATATGTTCCTATTTGTTTCTACTCAAACATTCATAAATAATTTATAAAACTAGAGGTACTGTGAGCAATGAGCTCACTAATTGATACCCCCGTCTCCCATGCAATTATAATGTGATTGTCAAAGTCTATGTTTTACCCTGGGAGACAGAATATAAGTGTCAGATCAAAAGCAATATAGGAGGTGCACAATGGCAATATGTAACATAAAGTCTGTGAAAGTATCATTAAATTTTATTTATATAGGAGATGAATATCCTTCAATATTAATGAGTCGCCCATGTAGCGCAGTGGTTAGAGTCTCTGCTCTAAAGTCACAAAGTAAGGAGTTGATCCTTACGTCACGGGTTCAAATCCCTCTGTGGGACATGGAGACCAGTCCTTCGGATGAGACCGTATAAACCGAGGTGCCAAGTCGCAGTAGGTGTTGGCATGAAAAAGATCCCTCCCTGCCGAATGGCCCTGAGTATAGAACAAAATTTGCAGCTCTCCACCGACAAGTGGTGGCGTCTCCGTATGCGCGAAAAAATTCTCAATAGGGACATTAAACAACATAGAATCAATCATTCAAAATTATAGAAAGAATGACAGTGTCCATGTTTTGCTATGGGAAGCCCAAAATATGTGTCTGATCAAAAAGTAAAATAGATTATGCATAACAGCACTTTGAAACAGAGATTCTGTGAAAGTTTCATTAAAGTTTATTCATTGGTAAAAGAGGAGTTGCAGATAAGAGATGAGTACCCCAAAGTGTAACAGATGTACAGACAGACAGATGGATGCATAGATAGATGGACATCCCAATCACTATATACCCTGTGCTTTCAAAGCAGGTGATATAATTAATAACAACACATATATAGGTATAGAAGCAACAGTTTAATATTACAAGCCATACAAAGACAACTTTCCTTATTGGCAACTCTTATGTCTACAAAAACAAAAACATATTAATTTATTAACAAAAACAGTGATGATATTTGTGAGACCTAGTGGGCAGTATCTATGCATAGTCAAGTTTAGATGTTAGTTTTGTCAGACTCTTGCTTTGCTGTTGTTGTTTTTACTTTACTTTGAGTTCAGTAGGATGTAAGGAGTCAATGTACAATATCAAAATGAATATTGTTAATTGATAAAATACAAATGATATACATGGCAAACATCAGGCACGTTTCCTCTCTGGATGTATATCTAATTCTTCCATATCTGAATGATAATATTAACTGAAGCTTCTGTGACATCTATTGAATTGTTAGAACAGTTTTCCCTGGCAGAAGACGGTGGTATTTGTGTGGATGATAAAATGAGAACCTCGGAGGAAGACGTGTACGCAGCTGGTGATGTGTGTACAGCGAGCTGGGAACCAGCACAGCACTGGTTACAGGTATTGCAAATCAATGTTACTTATACATGTATCTATCACACTTCAAAATGCAGAAAACAGAATTAAGGTCAAGATCAAGTATATAACTTTAGACTAACTTTTTGGTGCTAGATCCATTATGACATCATGATCAATTTCAACTTCCAGTACTTTATGACTCAAATTAAATTATGTAGAAAATAGGGTATATTCATGGAATTTAATTTGAAATTATATGAAAAGTTATCCTGATACCTATATTAAATTTGATCTCATTTTAAAGAAGCCAAAAACATACAAAAGTATCAGTAGGCAATCTGGATACATTTTCTTTGTCTCATCATGAAAAAAAGTCTCATATTCATTTGTAGTTTTCTTAATTTTTCATTGAAAATGACTGTTTAAAAAATATGATTTTTCATCTTGCTTATCTACAAATTATGCCCCGAAACTCCTGATTTGACCAAGCTAAACCTATAAAACAACATTAAAGGAATTTATTCCTCAAATTTGATAAATCTATAATCACCTTTAATTTATAAGATCTTGACCATAAGATGTTAACCATGCTTCAGTTAATAATTCTCCCACATGGTATGAATCTTAGTTTTAATACAGATGCTGAAAAAAATATGTAAATGTCACCTATAAGTACAACAAACAATTGAAAAAAAAAAAACAAGTACTGAGACCTAATTTCACAAAATAAACTCCAGTCTCCTCTTCTACATGAGTATATAACCTTAAGATGCATGTCTTAGCAGTACATAAATGAGATACTGTGAAATGCCATGAAGGGGTTTAGGAGAAATTTCATTTACTATTTGATACCCCCTTCTGATGCAATTTATTACAGAGTCTATATTTTGCTATGGGAAACCCCAAATATCTGTTTGTTCAAAATGTAAACTGGGAGTACTTATGTAATAAAGATTTTGTGGAAAATGAGATGGATACTGCCAGTATTGAATAAAAAATGGCAACGTCCATGCTATGGGAAACCAATGAAATGTGGAGATATCAAACAGTATTTAAGATCAAAGTCCATTTAAAAAGTACAGATTGGGAGCAGAGCAAGCAGAGACCTACAAAAACATCACAATTAGGATCAGGTGCCACGAAGGAGCAAATGTCTTTCCTATGAAAATAAGACAGTAGTTGTTAAAGGCACTTTGTGATAAAGATTTAAAATTCATTCATTCAGTGTTGTAAAAGGAGTTGCGGATACAAATTGTTTTCCGTCAATTGTACAATCTATATTTCTTATGGTAAACTCCAAATATATGTCACGTGACATGCCGCGTGCCATTCTGTTCACGAAAGCTACAAGAATTTTTTATTCATTATTATTACCATGCAGAAAGGGCCATTTGTGAAATGGCCAAATCTTGGTAATCAGATGGGTGGATCAGGGTATCTTTTATCAGTATGAGAATGGTGACTTGGTCTCTCTGACTTGATGAATCTGTCTGGGATAATTGCTAACATATTCAAAAAGTTTTCTAACAATAACCTGGCAATCTTTCATAGCAATTTGCTAAACTTATACGACACATCCTTGAAATGGGCACCAGAACGAATGATTTTAACCATCTCCCTTCCTTCACTTAAACAGTTGGTCCAATGAATTATTGAACTTTTGCAAGTCTTTGCGTTCATAAACCCTGTACTTTAAGAAATGTTTGACGATCTTATGCTATACACAATTTGTATATATATTTTGTACTATAAAAGTGTGTTGTATTTCTCTGTAAAATGGATGGTTGGAATTTAATCGCTTCTGCATATAGCTCTTGAATGAAACAATCCAGCTAATGAAGTCCAGATTATATCTAGTTAGATTTTCAACAGTTCCAGATCTATTTTCATGTTTACTTCTAAGTATTGTGATACAAAATGAATATTTGTTATTGTAAGCCAGTGGGCCATAATGGGTCATACGTATCGTGTTTTTCTCTTAATACTCCAACATAAGTTGATAGTCTATATATACCAGTATTGCCAGTATTGCTTGCTTTCTTGTCAGAATAAATTTACAGCGGATTATAATTTTGTTCAAATAAGTCGGTCACTGAAAGATTGTACAGTAATTGTTTTAGATGATGAAATGCGTTGGAAATGACTAACAAATTCTCACATCTCTGTTAAATTATTTTGTTACTCAAACAAGAGGCCCACGGGCCTTATAGGTCACCTGAGTATCATGCAACAACTTTCCAGTGATTGTATTTGGTTCGTGTTTTAATCCAAAAGCCATGAAATTCACAAATTTGGAAAGAGGCACCATTGCTTAACAAAGGGCAGATTTCAAAGCATTAATTTATTTTTAGTTAAAGTACCCCCCTGGTACCTCTGACCCAGCGTCCCTGAAATTATATATTTTGAAAGAGGCCCCTTCACAAGGCCAGCATTTTTTTTTTATGTTTAGGTTTAGTTATGAACATGAGAATAAAAATGTTCTGAATGAGAAAATAATTTTTTTTTTGTTAAATCAATTATTATTATTTATACATTCTTTTTTTATACCATTCTGATAGGCTTTTTACCACTGGACACATAATGCTTACAAATATGAAAGTAGAACATTGCTTATTTCATCATCTGCCAGTTTGGGCCAGTTATATAAATTTTGTGATGTTGGTCAATATGTATGTAAAAAAATCAATTCTTTAAATGTCTTTCAATATATCTTCATTTTTTGATATGTGTTAGGTGAATGTGTAGGCATTGTTCTAAAATTTACTTGATGCCTAAAATTATATAATTCCTATCATAAAACAGACAGGGAGTATTAGGGAGTAGGGTGAACATTTTTTCAATTAAGTGTAAAATAATTTAACTGGCTGATGCAAATGATACTTCATGCCTGTATATATTTGTATATTTTTGCCTTTTAATAGTTGAATTTTTTCTTTATTTCTTCAGGTTATTGTTTATTTCTTCCTCAAATGGACTCAAATTCTCCCATAGTTTTATTCATTACAAACGAATGATGCATAAGCAATTAACCCTTTTCTGAAGAATGATGCTTAGACTGTAAGCTATAACAGAGATCTAAACAATGTCGCTGACAATATGCAATAGCTACCACTGGCAGTTTAAAACCTGGGGGAGGAAAATAATTTACAGAGAAATACTTTTGAAACTAACACATAATTATCTCACCGGCATGTCATTGTGCAACAAAGTCGTCAGCATTTTATTTGTCCTTTGAACGGGTGAAACGTTTTGAATGGCACTGGAATCGATGAATTTTACACTTAACCAAGCTATCTTCTCAGATAGATCTAGCATTATTTACCCGCCGTTTCATCTTAAAACCGGAAGTGCGACTTTGTAAATTTGAAATCTCGATCCCGACTCAAATTTGACATCGGATAGAAAAAATTGTTTTATTTTTTCTGAAAATTCTAAACCTTGAGCGGAGGGTTTATAAAACTGAAAATAAAATAAATCCTGGCCTTAAGTATGTAATTAGATCATTAGCATATTAACCAGGAGCAAACGATAAGATGTTCAAAGAATTCATGCATTTCACTATATAATCATTAGAGCCCCACCCTAAAACAAGAACCCTTGACCCTGGGGCCATAAAATTCACAATTTTGGTAGAGGCAATCTTGCTCATCATAACTATGTACTTAGTTAGTTTATTTAATACCCAGGAGCAGAGAAGAAGATTTTCAAAGAAATAATGTATTTTCACTATATAATCAATAGAGCCTCGCCCTAACACCAGAACCCTTGACCCTGGGGCCATAAAATTCACAATTTTGGTAGAGGCACTCTTGCTCATCATAACTATGTACTTAGTTGGTTTATTTAATACCCAGGAGCAGAGAAGAAGATTTTCAAAGAAATAATGCATTTTCACTACCTACTTATTTAGCCCCGCCCTAACACTAGAACCCCTGACCCCAGGGCCATGAATTTCACGATTTTGGTAGAGGACTCATTGCTGATTACAATCATGCAAACAGATTGACTGCTTGATGTCCAGGAGTAAAGAAGAAGATTTTTAAAGATTGCATTAATTTTAGTGGTTTTGGCCCCACCCCTCAGGCCCCAGGGGGGCAGGGATCATGAAATTCACAATTTTTGTTCCCCTTCACCCATACATGCTTTGTGCCAAATATGGTTAAAATTGGTTCAGTGGTTTCAGAGAAGAAGCTGAAAATGTTCAAATGTTAACACACGACGGACGACGCACGACGGACGACGGACGACGCACGACGACGGACGAAAGCAGATAGCAATAGGTCACCTGAGTTTACTCAGGTGACCTAAAAATGATGTTTATCCTCAATCTTTAAACATAGTTTATATAAAGTTCAATCCTTGTTAATTACTGTCGATCACCATGAAAGAAAAATAAGTACCCGAGATAGAATTTTTTTGGTGAATTACAGATATTACAAAACAAGAAGATATTTTAAATAACCCGTTACGTGAGCAGTATGATGCAAAACGACTCAGATCCAAGAAGCAATATACTTCCCCGTCTACAAAATGCCATTCAGCCTAAAAATTATTATTTTTAAAATGTTTTATAAGTTATTAGCTTTGGGGAGGTATCAATTTAATGAAGGACATTTAGATATATTATTTAGAATACTTCCGTCTTGTGTGGGAAGAATTTAGATTTTTTTTCTCCGGCACCGTTTGTTTACGTTGCTGAAGATAACCTTATATTTATCTCAGTATCTGGTTCCAGTTTTGTAATTTTTTTTACAGATGTATATTTATCTCAGTATCTGGCACTGTACCAGTATGTAATTTTTTTCTACAGATATGTATTTATCTTCCTATCCGGCACTGGTTGATATTTTACAGATGCGTCTTTGGTCCCAGGCCAGGCAGATGGGTGCCTACTCAGCTCAGTGTATGGTGGCAGATATAAAGGGCCAACCAATATCTCTGGATTTCTGTTTCGAAGTTTTTGCACACGTAACGAAATTCTTTGGTTATAAAGTGAGTCTTCTTGGAAAACTTCGACAATTTTAATGTTTCTAAAAATAATGCAGTTTTTATTTTGACATATTAATAAAACTTCTTTTCCCCACCCTTCCACACAGATAGGGAATTACATAAAATCCACGAACTAAAGAAGGTCTTTACGTGTTCTCTGTAGAGGTTTAAGACAAGAGTACAGTGTTTTTTCTTTCATAATTTTATATCTTGATTTTAAATATATATAACAATGCATCATTTTAATTGTAATTTTAAATATTTTTTTTAAAAAATCGTCTGTTCGTATATTATTCTTTTTCTTCAAAGAAAACCAGATTGTACATGTTAAATTTAAAAAAAAAAGACAGAAAAAGTACTGCTTATATAGCTTACTATTAGTTAAAAAATTATGGTTGCTTGTACTTAGATTCATGATAAGGACATACATTTTGATAAATAATCAAGTTGTTTACAAAAATAATTATCTTAAACTTATGTTGTGGTAAAGTCAATATAAAAATGCTAAAATATTAACCATAATTATATTGATATTTTAAAATAAAATACACATGTAGTATATATTTAGCAAAAATAAATATATACATACTTGTATTACAAAAAGTTGCATGTATAAAGAATTCCAGGTTTTTACCATAAGTTAATCTTAACCATGCTGGTAGAGATATTGTTTTTGTTATCTGAATGCTATTGTCCAATGTTTCAGGTTATCCTCCTTGGCAAATTCAATGCCCAAGGACTTGGGAGAGACTATGAAATTTTACTTAGGGTCACAAAAGGTATAGTTGTTTACGTAATT
>NW_026927952.1:0-33033 GCF_032062105.1 Saccostrea cuccullata | reverse complement strand
TCTCAGCACAGGGATCCCCATACTTATCATTATCAGTATCAGTGGTGGAGAAATACATGCCATTATGGTAGGACAGGTTATCTTCTAAAAGTAAAAACCAATCTTAATTTTAACAAAAGGCCCATGGACCTTAGAGGTCACCTGAGAATCATGTAACAACTTTCCAATGATTGAAGTTGGTTCATGTTTGAAACCAGAGGCCATGAAATTCACAATTTTGAAAGAGGCACCAGTGTTCATCATAACTATACACTTAGCATGCTTAGTTCAATTACTTAATACCCAAAGGAAGAGTAGGGGAATAAAGGAATGCATTTGAACTAATCAGTACTATTCAGCAACAGTCAGTAGTAACCCACCCCACTAGAAACCCTGATCCAGGGTCCACAAAGTTCACAATTTTGCAAAAGGTACTCTTGCTCAACACATAATTGTTTGACTAATACCAAGTAGCAGATTTTAAAAGCATAAATTCATTTTCACAATACATGTATAATTAGACCCCCTCTATGGTACACCTGACCCAGGGGCCTTGCAATTCACAAATATGGAAGGACTGTTGCTCATCATAGCTATATAGGTAGTCCATCTGCTTAATTCCCAGGAGCAGGGAAGAAGATTTTCAAAGAATTAATGCATTTTCAACATATACTTTATATAGATCAAGACCAGAACCCATGACCCTGGGACCATGAAATTCACAATTTAAGAAGAGGCACCCTTCCTCATAATAAATATGTATGTAGTTTGTTTGTTTAATACATAGCAACAGAGGAGATTTTCAAAGAATCAATGCATTTTCACTCTATAATTAATAGTGCCCTGCTTTTACACCAGAACCCCTAACCTCGGGGCCAAGAAATTCACAATTTTAGAAGAGGCACCCTTCGTTATCATAATATATATGTACTTTTGTAATCAATGCATTTTAACGCCCTAGCACTAGAACCCTTGACTTGGGGCCATGAATTTCAGAATTTTGGTAGAGGATCAATGTTTATTACAATCATGCCAACGGTTTGACTGCTTAATGTCCAGGAGTAAAGAAGACGATCTTTAAAGATTGCATTAGTTTTTAGTGGTTTTAGTCCCATCCCTCAGGCCCCCCCCCGGGGGGGGGGGGGGGCGAGACCATGAAATTCATAAGTTTTGTTCCCCTTCATCCGCAGATGTTTATGTAAAAATTGGTTGAGTGGTTGCAGAGAAGATCTGAAAATGTTCAAATGTTAACACACCAAGGACGACGACGAACGAAAACAGATAGCAATAGTTCACCTGGTTGACTCAGGTGACCTAAAAGAAAATTGAGCATTCTACCGTTCACATATAGAGAGACTAGTTTATTGTTTTTGATACTTTTCTCTATACATTATTTTTAATCACATTAGAGGTTTTAACATTACTGAATCCAGAAGACCCCTTATATCCTCCAACGGTGAGTTTATATTTGTTTGCTGCATTGTTGACAATGAAGGTTGAATATGTAGCGTTTCCACTAACTCCTGAAAATCTGGCCACATCTATCCGTAACTTCTGGTTCCCAGTTTTAGTAAGAGCATGGATTGCATCATTTCCTAAAATTAAAGAAGTTTCTTCTTTTTAGAGAATAGTTATTTTTTCTTAACAAATTTCAAATAAACTAAACATTTCATTTTAATAATTTATTTTAAGTTTAAATCATGTGTTTCAACCTTTGATTTCAAAATCTGTGTTTAACTTACAGACGAGGGACATGTAGCTTGTTTTTGGTAGAAAGAGAAATTTTCAATAATCATAGAATACCCAGCCAATATTCTGATGCCGGATTTCCGAACCCTTTCGCATTATCTGCCCACTTTTTCCCTTGGAAATCCGTGGAGCCATCCATGCGTCTTTGAATAACCTATCAATGAAGAAACAATGACTAATTTATATGTTGATTTTTGGTTGTTAAAAAGTAAGGAAGGAAGATTTTCACGGTATATATTATGTGTTAATTAAAGTGTTAATTATTATGTGTTAATTAAAGTGATGAACAATTTTCTGTTTGACATTCAACACTGCCGGATTTCCGAACCCTTTCGCATAATCTGCCCACTTTTTCCCTTGGAAATCCGTGGAGCCATCCATGCGTCTTTGAATAACCTATCAATGAAGAAACAATGACTAATTTATATGTTGATTTTTGGTTGTTAAAAAGTAAGGAAGGAAGATTTTCACGGTATATATTATGTGTAATTAAAGTGTTAATTATTATGTGTTAATTAAAGTGATGAACAATTTTCTGTTTGACATTCAACACTGAATATAGTTAGAAAGTATACCTGAACAATATGTTACTAAACGGCCAAAAGATAAAACATGGTTTGATTCTGCATTGCTCAAAACTCTTCGAAAAAAAATCTGCCCACTTTTTCCCTTGGAAATCCGTGGAGCCATCCATGCGTCTTTGAATAACCTATCAATGAAGAAACAATGACTAATTTATATGTTGATTTTTGGTTGTTAAAAAGTAAGGAAGGAAGATTTTCACGGTATATATTATGTGTTAATTAAAGTGTTAATTATTATGTGTTAATTAAAGTGATGAACAATTTTCTGTTTGACATTCAACACTGAATATAGTTAGAAAGTATACCTGAACAATATGTTACTAAACGGCCAAAAGATAAAACATGATTTGATTCTGCATTGCTCAAAACTCTTCGAAAAAAAATCTGCCCACTTTTTCCCTTGGAAATCCGTGGAGCCATCCATGCGTCTTTGAATAACCTATCAATGAAGAAACAATGACTAATTTATATGTTGATTTTTGGTTGTTAAAAAGTAAGGAAGGAAGATTTTCACGGTATATATTATGTGTTAATTAAAGTGTTAATTATTATGTGTTAATTAAAGTGATGAACAATTTTCTGTTTGACATTCAACACTGAATATAGTTAGAAAGTATACCTGAACAATATGTTACTAAACGGCCAAAAGATAAAACATGGTTTGATTCTGCATTGCTCAAAACTCTTCGAAAAAAAATAGACTTAAGCAAAAAGCTCAAAAAAGCAAAAAAGAATCTGACTGGGCAAATTTTAAGCAAGTGAGAATATGAAAAAACATGCAATTGAAAATTACCACAATAATCTAGAATTATATCGTATAAGTGGAAATTTTAGCGAGACGCAAATTTAGCGATTTATCCTTAAAAATTGGTATTTTATTTTTAGCGAGATGTAGTTTTAGCGATTTTAAAAAGCTTACTAAAGAAACTTTTACAAATAAAGTGCAATTAATTTTTAACGATATTGAATTTTAGCGATCATTGCAATCTCGCTAATAATGCCAAAATTAAATCCTCGCTAAAAATTCTGCTTTTACGGTACCTTACGGATGCCATCAAAAACAACTAGGTGGGTTCACTTAATGCATTAAATGGTCCTGTACTTATATCAATTAATAAGCTACCATATCCTCTGTCCCATTTCATATATTAGAATAAAGTAGACACTTGGTGCTTTCATTTCCTATAATAAAATTTCTTTTTGAGAATCAAAATATTGGAAAACAGGCTTTGAGAAATTGCAATGTTCATGAAATTTGCAAAAACATGCGTATTTAACTACCTTCAGCAAAGAATTTAAATATGAGCACTGTCCACGATCCAAAAAATAAAATATGTTTTTGATCTTCAGAAACAGATCTTTCATTATGTATTTGCATATTTTGGATGATATGTTGTGCCCAATATGAAATATTGAAAAAATACCTTAACTTTAGGCCATTCTCAAAGAAATTTACAGGATATGAGGAAAATGACACATTTTATGACGTCATGATACATTGACTAAAGGGAAAATAACGTCATGATTAATAGATACGTTGTCACCAACACTCCAAGTGATAAATACTGCATTTGCAACCTAAACAGAGCGGTTTTGATTTTCAGAAATTCTCAGGGCCAAATAAGGCCCAAAGTGGCTTTTGCTTTATACTGGAAAATACTGAAGGTTGCTTTTAAAACCAAAAATTTCAAAAAAAAATCCTTCTGTGATGTCTAACTAAAGACTTGGGGCCTGTTTTACAAAAGGACTTACGACTTAAGACCAAATTTAAATCTTCATATAACTTTTTATTTAACTTAATATCGAAAATTATTTTAAAATTTTTAAAAGAAGAGTGGTAAGAAATTTTTACACAAACAATTTCAAAGAGAATTATTGATTTTGAAAAATTTTACAACCATCTGAAGTTTTTGGCCCCAGTGTCATTGATGAGGTAAAGTAGGAGAGGGAACCAGACTGGCCTGTTTGTTTACATTCAGCTGCGGTACCAGATTAATTCTGATTCTGACAAAATCGGACCGTGGTATTAGGATTGAAAAACTCACTGTCAGTGTCTTATCATTTATATTGATAGTTTTAAAATAATTTTTTCATCAGAATATATACGTGATGCATGTAAGAAATCCATTCTACTCTGTAAATAAGCCCGGCTCTCTGTACTTCTGAGTACTTTGATTTTTAACCTAGACATTCAACAGTATACCAGCTGATAGAATCATATGACGATATTGTAAAAGCTATTGATGATGGAAAATTTTGATGTTTTATTATTTTTGTTATCTCTCAAAAGCATTTGATCGTTTTTGGCATAAAGGTCTCTTATTTAAACTTAAAACATATAGGATTACTTATACTTACAAAAGTACCAGAATTCTTAATAGACAAACTTCCAGATATGCGCTGTAACACACCTATCTATTCGACAAGAAATTCTCAAAATTATGATATTCCAAAATGTAGATTACAAACTTATAAGTCTACGTTTATTCCTACTGTAGTTAACGAATGGAACTCAATTCCACCCGAAACTCGAAATTTATAGTCAATGTCAAAATTCAAATCTAAAATTAGTAATAAAAAACCTAGATCTGCTCCACCTTCTGACTTTGATTACGGTAACAGAAGACTTAATGTTCTTCAAACCAGACTACGACATAATCGTGTATTAAAGATGCAATTTAATATCAAGTACTCTGTGCTCATGTGGTAAAGTTGAGGACACATTTTTTGTACGTCCAAAGTATGTGAAAGCCAGAAATGAATTTTTACATATTTTTTTTTTTTCACAATTTGATAAAATCCATATTCTAGATATATATGTCTTTTCTTTTTTTTTTTTTTTTTTTGGGGGGGGGGGGGGTCACTGAATGCTACAAAGAATGAACGTCTCTTTTCTTTTGTTCAAACATTTATCAAGCATTCTGGTACATTTTCTTGTTAATTACTGTACTAATAAATGAATTTGTACAACATTATATGTATTTATACATATCTGCAAAATTCATCGATTTGTTTACTTTTGCAAATGCTGAATATTTTATAAAGCATGTTTAACTGTGACAATATAAATGTGTAATTTATATGTAGTGAGAGGGCATTATGAGTTTTTTCAGAACTTGTGCCCAATCCCTTTGTACTTATATTGCAATAAAATATGTTCAAGTCAATTTTTATCTTTTAAACTTCATTTACAGTTTATAAACCTTCCTATCATAAAATTATTCAGAACTTGTTCATAAAGGTGCAATAAAATTCTCCCAAAGTGCATCAGAATTAAAAGAGATTTCTCTTATTTACCCAATCTATATGATTTTATTCGTGCTTCAAAATATGAAACATCAAACCAACAACTTACGAAGGAGTTTTACACTTTAAAAAAAATATGTTCCATTACTAGTATTCTGAGATTTCTAAATAAACTCTAAATTAGTCTTTTTAAGTCACCTGAGTAAACTCAGGTGACCTATTGCTATCTGTTTTCGTCCGTCGTCGTTCGCCGTGCGTTGTGCGTTAACATTAGAAGATTTTTAGCTTCTTCTCTGAAACCACTGAACCAATTTCAACAAAATTTGGCATATAGCATTTATGGGTAAAGGGGAATGGGGGTGGGGCAAAAACCACTAAAATTAGTGCAAACTTTAAAAATCTTCTTCTTTACTCCGGGACATCAAGCAGTCAAACTGTTGGTATGATTGTACTCAGCATTGAGTCCTCTACCAAAATTGTGAAATTTATGGCCCCAGGGTCAGGGGTTCTAGTGCTAGGGCGGGGCTAAACAGGTTATATAGTGAAAATGCATTATTACTTTGAAAATCTTCTTCTCTGCTCCTGGGCATTAAATAAGCTAACTAAGTACATAGTTATGTTGAATAAGATTGCCTCTTCCAAAATTGTGAATTTCATGGCCCCAGGGTCAGGGGTTCTGGTGTTAGGGCGGGGCTCTATTGATTATATAGTGAAAATGCATAATTTTTTTAAAAATCGTCTCTTATGCTCCTGGCTATAAAACCACTGAATTATGTACATAGTTATGATGAGGAAGGATGCTTCTTCCCAATTTGTGAATTTCATGACCCCTGGGTCAGGGGTTCTGGTGTTAGGGTGGGGCTCTATAATGATTATATTGTGAAAACGCATGAATTCTTTGGAAATATTTTCCTTTGCTCCTTGGTATAATGCCAATGATCTAAGTATATATATAGGATGAAGAAAGATGCCTCTTCCAAAATGGTTAATATCAGGGCCCCTGCGTTAGGGGTACTGCGGGGGGGGGGTTACATAGTCTGAAAATAAAGTAATACCTTGAAATCCGTTCTTTGATATTAATCACCCATTTCTGATGAAATGAAATTTATAAAATTTCTAAAATTTTAAAATATGTGGCCCCAGGGTCAGTGGTTCCTTTTGGTTGGTGTGTACAACTGTGGTTATAAAGTGGTAATGCATTTTCTCTCTGTTACTCTGATCTCCTTTTGGGTATTAAATAACCAAATTAAGCATGCTAAATGTATAGTTATGATAAACAATGGTGCCTCTTTCAAAATTGTGAATTTCAAGGCATTTGGTTTAAAATAGTCAAACCAAATTCAGTTGTTGGATAGTTGTTACATGTTACTCAGGTGACCTATAAGGCCCGTGGGCCTCTTGTTCCAGTTCTTGAAATATAGTTGTCTTCAATGCTCGCTAATTGAAGTCCAAAAATTAAACAACAAATTGACATCCACCAAAACAGCTCTCACCGAACCCTCCTCCCAACACACAGTGCCATACCGGTGTTGTAGAGTAGGATTTCCCCCATAGCCAGCTTTCCCCCCCGGAAATCGTGCTCTAGAGTAGGATTTCCCCCCAAAGGGAAATCTCACACCAGAGCCAAATTTCCCCCTCTTTCTTTCTCAGAGTAGGATTTTCCCCCTCGTTATAGAGTCAATATAAACCACAGCCGCAATATTTTTGTAAAAAAAAAAATAATAATAACTGACAAACTGAGTGGGGTTTTTTTTCGACTTATGTTGTAAGAATTTTCTAAGCATATATTTCAAATCATGGAATCTCAGCCAAAATATATAGCATTTCAAAAGAAATGTAAATATTCTTAAAATTTGACGAAAAAAAACAAAAAATAAATGTCTGAAAAGTATATATTTTTGGACCTATTTGTTTGTAAATGATTACAATAATAAACTTTCCAAAATATTAAGAAATTGTAAACTTACTATGATGTTCAAATTTCCACCTTTCCGTAACCATACTTATTAATCTGTACAGCTTTTTGTAAATCTCCTTAAATCCCATTTTTGTGAAATTTTTAATGAAAAATTTAAACATTTTGGGGTTTAAATTGTTCATTTTACTAATTTATATAGGACTCAATTTGTAATTTTTAAGGTTTTTTGTAGTAAACTCAGGTGACCTTTTGCTATCTGTTTTCGTCCGTCGTCGTGCGTTGTACGTGGTGCGTTAACATTTGAACATTTTCATCTCCTCTGCAACCACTCAACCAATGTCAACCAATTTTGTCATAAAGCATGGATGAAGGGGAACAAAAATTGTGAATTTCATGGTCCCTGTCCCCCTTGGGCATCAGGGGTGGAGCCAAAATCAATAGAATTAAATCCATATTTAAAAGCCTCTTCTTTACTCCTGGAAGCAGTCAAACTGTTTGCATGATGATAATCAGAGTCCTCTACCAAATTTGTGAATTTCATGGCCCCTGGGTCAGAGGCTCTAGTGCTAGGGCGGGGCTATATAGATAATATAGTAAAAATGCATTATTTCTTTTAAAAGCTCCTCCTCTGCTACTGGGTATTAAAACAGCGAACTAGTACATAGTTATGATGAGAAAGGATGCCTCTTCCAGATTTTTTAATTTGTCAATCCTTATGGATTTTCATATTTGACATGTTATATTCACATTGCAGAATTCATGAGTAACAAGCATTCTAAAAATGCAAACTTGAAATTCACCTACCAAAATTATAGCTCAACATCTCCAATTGTTCAGAAAAAATATTGCGGAAAACTGTTAAAAATTGAAAAGATCGTAATTCCTTTAAAACATTGAAGCGAAACAAAATGCAAACTTGAACGTTAACTCATCAAGATACTAGTATACTACTATACCAAAAGTCAGCTCAATGTCTTCAAGTCCGGAAAACCATTTGGGCACACAGACAGACAGAAGGACAGCTTGACAAATCGACGGACGGACAGACGCAGAGGAAACGTATAGTCCTCTCCAGTTTCATCAATTTATTTGATTTAAAAAAAATGGTCTGACGGTAGCCAAGAAAAAATCGATTTTAAAAATTTTCATGTTCATTTTTCGTGTACGTATGTTCAATACATCTGAGCACCATTTTGAAGAACTGGGACACTTGTACATGTAGCAATGTGCCAACCATTCCTTCCCAAAAATAAGTAGAGCAACTATGTTTCATTGGAGGAAAATTGGCTCTGGGGGAAATCGCACGCTATAACTACTACAAAGAGTAGGATTTCCCCCCGGAAAATTGACTCTGGTGTAGGATCTCCATAGGGGAAATCCCAGTTTTCTGGGGGGGAGGGAGAGATTTTAGGGGGGGGATCCTACTCTACAAGACTGGTAGAAAAAATAAGAATATTTTGGCTGATACAATGTTGATTCACTATACGTACCGTCTACCCCCCGTCGTCTGTTGTCATGTCACAGAATACTTTCTTTTTCATTCCTTTTTTAGGGTAAATTGTGTACACACCATCTCTATTTCTCCGATTTGGTTTCTTTTTTAAAATGTCAGCACAATCTTTGTATTTGGTTAAAACTGCAAACCAAAGATTATTTTGAAAAGTGTAAATATATAAATAGCTTTATCATGTATTCTGATTTATACACGCTAAACAAACTTACACTTTTTCGAGAAGACAATTCCTCCGTCCAGTTTGTATTTAGATTTCAGTGTAAGAATCATGGGGCCATCAAGGGATGCCGACATTTCAGTATGCTCCCAAGGGACATGCTTCAGGAAAGTATCAACTTCATCTAAAGAAATTTACTTGAAAATAAAAATTAAGTTGTGAAATAAGTGAAAGTGTTCAATTCTTAATGATTTATTTTTTTACATTTCATTTTCTCAACAGGTAAATTATCAAAGAAAGAATTCATCATGTAAGAATTAAAAAAAAAATTTTTACAGCTTATAAATATATAAAACTAGTCAAGGAAAAAAGAAAACTTTACGTACAAAATTAATGACGATTAACAAAAAGTTATAACATATATTTCAGGTACATGTATGTTTCAGATAAAACCTACCTTTCACAAAGGGGTGTGGTTTTATTCCGGAGGAATCTACCTGTAAAGGGAAAATAAGACACAAAACGCCCAACAAAAACCTAACCATTCTTTGCTTGGAACAGTTTCACAAAATCTTTCGTGTCAAACATCATGTGTGATATTTAAAGGATACTAGTAGTTACTGTCATGCAAATTTGTCATTACTCCAAAATACAATCCTTGTTTTAGGATATAACATCTGCTAATAGATGAAATTCATTTTCATATATTATTTCAATTATACTGCTAGAGAGTACCAAAAGAATGCTGACAGACTGCTTGTACAATTTTGATTTCAAACGATGTTTTATACAAGTTTAATGATGAACACATGTTTAACAATGAATAATAATGCTTTTTCTGACAGAAAAAGTGATGATAAATTAATATATTTACAATTTTTTTTTACATACTTGTATGCCAAGTGCATATATATATATATATATACATACATACAAAAGTACTACCTTGAAGAGAATTTTTCAAAAGAATTTTTTAATGCTGTTGATCTTTTGCAGTAAAAAAATTTACTGGCAATACTGTTTTACCCTCAATGCATTCATGTTAATTTTATGTATATTCCATTTAGCAGCAAGTTCTATCCAAACCAAGTAATGTTTCCTATTCAAAAGTATTTTCACTTATCTAACAAGACCAAACTCTAGCAAGGTTCTGAAAGGTTCTAAAAGTGTAGATATTTAGGAATCTGTATCGACAAGTTTCTTCCGTGTGAAAATATTGTATAAAGCATTATACAAAAAGTTAATGCCAGACTTTATTTTTTATATAGAAACGCATCCTGTCTTAGTACACAGTCTAGAAAGACCCTATGTTCTGCCTTGATACAATGTTACTTTGAATATGCCTGTTCTACTTGGTATTGTAGAATAAACAAGAGAGAGTATTTCTAACAATATTTTATACCCTCTAAATATGTTAAGAGTGGAGGCTAGAGTTAAACAATTAAGATTTAAACCGTGTTTTTAATTTATACATGTGTATCATAAGAATGCATCAGCTTATCTCTTATCTCCATGATAATTTTATACTGTCAGGATAATACAAGGATTATTACAAGAACTGCTAAAAATTAGAATTTTCTTATTCCTAAGATAATAGGGAGTCTTCATGTTTTTTCTATAATGCTATTAAAAACCGGAATGCATTGCCACTTGAAATCAAGGTGAATGCTAAACAAAAATCTTAAGCAGAAAGCTGAAAGATCTTTTTCATCTACAAATGCTAATGATATATATACTTGGATGACTTATCTAATTTTATTGTCTATTTAATTTATTTAGTTTAATAAGCATTATTGTGATAATTTTAAGGTAAACATTTTATTATGGGAAAATGTCATTTTTCAAAGTCTTGTGCTATATTCATGAAATTACCCTGCCTAAATTCCATATTTTTATTTGATGATCCCATTGGAAATAAACTTTTTAAAAATGTTTTATAGGCTATCCTTAGGTCATACCTATCATGTATTCATGTAATTTATATAATAATAATTACATGCATAGTATACACTTATCCACTGGTTGTGAGTGGGATAGCTCTTTTACCAAACTCGCGACAGGGAACTATTCCCCGAGGGCTTGCCCGAGGGGAATAGTCCCTGTCAAGGGTTTGATAAAAGAGTCATCCCTCTCACAACCAGTGGATAAGCGTTTTATTATACTGATGTATAATATAATTTCTATGGTTTGAATTTTTTGGGAGTAAGATAATACTGCAAGAATAATCTGAAATTCTGATGACGTCACAATGCTACTGAAATCATTCTGACATCATCAGTCAATACATTTATCGCCAGAAATCAAAATTGGAGGCAAAAATTGCATGAAAATTTTCCGAGGATGGATAGTATACACCTATTTACTGGCTATGAGGACAATAGCAAGTTTATCGTTCCCCAAGACAGCAAACTATTTCCCGAGGCGCAGCCGAGGGAAATAGTTTGCTGTCGAGGGGGACGATAAACTTGCTATTGTCCGAATAGTCAGTAAATAGGTGTTTTATTATACCGATGCTGACCTAACTTTTGTTAACTTTTTGGAGTCCAGGGTACACACAATTATGATATTACATATTATACTGATGCTGACTTAACTTTTTGTTACGTCATAATACATACGCGTCACAATCCGTATAAAACCAGAAGTTTTCCGAGATGAAAAGCGAGGGAAACAGAATGCTGCCGGTGAATAGTTTGATGACTATTTCACCATGGGCAGATAGCACAAAAACTATTTCACAGTAGGGGCTGTTTGGAAAAGATAGCATGTTTATTCGTCATGTTTTTATATTGAACAAATTCACAGAGGTATAATAAAAACTATACCTCGGGGTATAGCTTTGCTATGCCTGAACTATAAAAGATAGCTATTTTACCTTCTGAACTTTATCTAGGAAACATTCTAACAGAAGTATAATAAACCCAATTAGATCTTTATTTAGAATCATAGTGCTGTGTGTGTGAGGGCGTGTGTGTGTGTGTGTGTGTGTGTGAGGGTGTGTGTGTGTGTGTGTGTGTGTGTGTGTGTTTTAGTAAACGCAGGTGACCTATTGCTATCCGTTTTTGTCCGTCGTCGTGCGTCGTACGTTGTGCGTTAACATTTGAACATTTTCAGCTTCTTCTCTGCAACCACTTAACCAATTCAACCAATTTTGGCATAAAGCATCTATGAGTGAAAGGGAACAAAAATTATGAATTTCATGGTCCCTTTCCCCCTGGGCCCTGAGGGGTGGGGCCAAAACCGCTAAAATTAATGCAATCTTTAAAAATCTTCTTCTTTACTCCATCTTTACTACATCAAGCACTCAAACTGTTTGCATGGTTGTAATGACCATTGAGTCCTCTACCAAAAAATTGTGAAATTCATGGCCCCAGGGTCAGGGGTTCTAGTGCTAGGGCGGGGCTCTATGATTATATAGTGAAAATGCATTATTTCTTCAAAAATCTTCTTCTCTGCTCCTAGGTATCAAATAAACTAACTAAGTACATAGTTATAATGAGGAAGAATGCCTCTTCCAAAATTGTGAATTTGATGGCCCCAGGGTCAGGTGTTCTGGTGTTAGGGCGGGGCTCTATTGATTATATAGTGAAAATACATTATTTCTTTGAAAATCTTCTTCTTTGCTCCTGGGTATTAAATAAACCGAGTAAGTACATAGTTATAATGGGGAAGAATGCCTCTTCCAAAATTGTGAATTTTATGGCCCCAGGATCAGGGGTTATGGTCTTAGGGTGGGGCTCTATTGATTATGTAGTGAAAATGCATGAATTCTTTGAAAATCTTCTTCTCTGCTCCGGGGTATTAAACAAACTAACTAAGTATACAGTTATGATGGGGAGGAATGCCTCTTCCAAAATTTTAAATTTTATGGCCGCATGGTCAGGGGTTCTTGTGTTGGGGGGGGGCTCTATTAATATAGTGAAAATACATTAATTCTCTGAAAGTTTTCTTCTCTGCTCCTTGGTATTATGAATGCCATGATGTCTAGTTTAAAACATGAACCAAATTCAATCGTTGGAAAGTTGTTGCATGATGCTCAGGTGACCTATAAGGCCGATGGGTCTCTTGTTCAATTACCCCATCCTTGGTACAACTGGATTTTTTTTATTCTTTCATATAATCTTGCTGCATTGCTTGTGACAACACATAAGAAATTGTATTATGATATTTTACCTTCTAGTCTAGATTTTGAAGATTATTGGAGTTTTGAAAAAAAAGATTCATACAAAAATTTAACTTTTATTTATTCAAAAACATATCTTTTTTGTATGATAGAAAAACGTAACAGGACACACAAACAAGACAGTTACAATTTATGTATGCCATAAATCATCGCATCCGAGCCGCTAATACAAAAGGCAGCTAGGGGCCCACATTTCTTTGAATTTGCTTGTTGAAATTCATTGGTCAACATTATACATTTATTGACTGAGTTCGAGGGCAACATGCGTTTTGTCGGACCCAAGAATCAAACTCTCTGCATGAGGCCGTTAGGCCGAAGGCAGACAGTTTTGTTCGAGGGTCCGACAAAACGCTTTTTGCCCGAGAACTCTGTCAATACATGTTTTGTTATACCTTTCATTTTATTTTTTTTTTACATACATGTATTTTGTACTGTATTCCGTGATGTAACATAAGGTCTGTCACTGATTAACACCAATGAATGAAAATGAGATTAAGCTCCGCCAATTGTTTTGAACATATTTTATTGACAATATGTCAAAGGGATTGGACACAAGTTCCAAAAACTTAGTCAATTCTGTGACGTAAGAGGTCCAACCTCTCTCCGAGCGGTCCAACACCGATATTTTTATGCCCGCTCAGCAAAACATTGAAAATTTTAGACTTTTTTTGTTAAGTTTTATATATTAACAAATTTTTAAAGGTATAACAATCTGTAGTTATACATATATTTTTGCTTCCTCTCAGATATTTGCATTACAGTGGGAAAAGGTAAATTAACAGTTTACTTTGAATAAGAACTTTGCTATTTTAGTGACATTGGGCTTCTTTGATAACTTCATCTTGTCACTCTTATTTGCTGCAAAAACGAGTTCTTTTGTAGTTTTTGGGAATATTAGTGATAATAAATATAGTAAACTGTGTACAAAGTTTGTTTAAATCATCATCCTCGAGAGTAGGGTTGGGTCACTTCTAGTTTATATTAAAACTCTTTCTGTCTATAACTGATTTTTGATTTTCGCTAACCAAATGCTGAGGTGAGCGTTGTGGCCCCTGATCCTTTTGTTTTATGTTGATGACACTGGATGTTACTTCTCTTGAGTCTTCGAAAACGAATATATTTCTGAACTCTGCGTTTTTATGATTTCGCCGGATTCATCTTATCTTGAGTCTTCGTAAAATCAACCAGAGGTACTGTGAGCAATGAGCTCACTAAATGATACCCCCGCCTCCCATATGAATATAATGGGAGTGTCCATGTTTTGTTGTGGGAAACCCGAAATATATGTCAGATCAAAAAGTAAAATAGGAGATGCACAATGGCAGTATGTAATAAAGATTCTGTGAAAGTTTCATCAAATTTCATTTAGTGGTATGAGAGGAGTTGAGGATAAGAGATGGGTACCCCAAAGCGTAACAAACAGATTGACGGACAGACAGCTAGACGGACGAACGGACATACCAATAACTATATACCCTCTCGCTTTTCAAGCGGGAGATATAAAAATTCGCTCAAGGCAGACAGCCTTTTTTGTTTATATAATATGTAGATTTCTGAAGGATGAGAAAACTTGTATGCATCGAAACAAAACAAATATCAATTGCTTTTACAGTTGCCATTTGGCATTTACTGAAAATAAGTTACATAAAACGAATTTGGTAAGTCTGTCTGAAGATAGCTGCAAAACTGTAGCTCTCCGTAAAAAATGCATTGACAGACCGGAGAGCTACAGTGCCACCCATTGAAAAAAAAATGTATATTTTTTTAGCATAAAAAATGCGCTGTTTCTCGATTTATTTCTCCATGTTTTAAAACTTTCCCTCAAAATATTACTAAACGTGTGTTCCTAACATATTCTTTCACACTTCGTGCAGATGTCAACTACAAGAGTACCTGATAAAGTAGTAAGGAATATTTGGAAATATAGCTTTTTCGAAATTGAGGTAAGAATTTGGAAGAATTATTCCAGAACCAAGCCCAACTTTTTGTGCGCAATAAATATACAGTTTTTCAATGGGTGGCACCGTAGCTCTCCGGTCTGTCAATATATATTTTTCGGAGAGCTACATGTTCAGATCTGCAGCTAGTTTGAAGAGGTCAGACAAATAATTTTATAAAAATGCTATACATCCGAAGCGTTCACATTTATTGGCATGAAACATTCAATATCAAAAGTTCATAAAACAATACAAAACAGGAGCAGAGTAAACACGGACCTCCAGAATATCAGAGGTGGGATCAAGTGTCATGGAGGAGTGAGCATCCCCTGCCGACCAATCACACCCGCTGTGTGCTCCTTGTCATGATCGGGAAATAACGGAAAAATCCGTCGTCAATATAGTGTATAAATAATATGAAAGCACCAGTCAGCATTTGACACAATGATAAGTTATAATTGCTGACAAGGTAATTGTATCGACCATAACACCTACGAAACGATGACTTTAAACGAGACTGCTGATATTCTTGTTTTATCGACTTGTTTGTAAATAATTTAGCTCGTTGTAGAAATTGTTCATACGCATGAGCCACAGGCACCTGATGTATGGATAATTATGGCACGCTAAATTCACAAAAATGAGATAATCATAGTTTCACAATCGATAAACTAGGTTTATCGGTTGTAAACTATAGTTTACAAACCGTAAACTATAGTTAACAACGTTAATCTATATTTCACGTCTGTAAACCATAGTTAACGCGATAATCTATGTTTCACAACCGTAAACTATACTTAACACCAAAAACAATCATTTGCGATTGCAAAACATAGATTATCTGATAAATACAGTTTCACGATTTGTAAACTATAGTTTACAAACCGTTAACTATAGTTAACGATCTGATAAATATAGTTTCACAATTTGTGAAACTATGATTAACAACTCTTAACTATAGTTTACGATTGTAAACTATAGTTTACAAACGTGAATCTATGTTTATCAACAAAATCTATTGTTAACGCTTTATTACAGACAGATAAACTTAAATTAACATTTGTAAACTATAGTTAACAACCGTTAAATATAGTTTTACAGATGAAAACTATACTTAACGAATCGTTAACTATAGTTTACGGTTTGTAAACTATAGTTTACAGTCGATAAACCTAGTTTATCAATTGTGAAACAATGATTATTTCATTTTTGTGAATTTGGCGTGCCATAGATAATACCCCCCTTTTTTGTTAATGAAAAAAAATGTAAGAGTGTATAATATCTCAAAAATATAAAAATTTCCCCGTCAAACACATCTATATGTCGTTATATGCAAGCAGATTGTACTTTATCTGATTAGTTAATTGTGATATAGTTTAAGTATCTAACCAATCAGATAAAGTGAAACAGAAGTGCGACTCCAAAACCTCCTCCAACGCTGCCAATGGAGAAAATTTTATGTATCCGATTAATAAATCGTCTGATTACGGCATATTAAACATTAATGGCGGGGTCTAGGTTAAATACTTCAATAGGAGCACATCTCCCTGACAGAGTGCTTGCAAAATTATGATAGGTAACACTATTATTACCTTGGAAATCTGTCTCGAAGCGGGGAACCCCCCGTTTGTTTATAAATTTTAAGCGGTTAGCTTCGCTAACCGCTTTATGGCATGTGTCCGATTTTTCTCGACACCGGAAACTTCCATAAGGCGCCACCTATCGACAACGGAAACTTCAACAAAGCCTCTACCTAGTACCTATGATTTGTTTCTAACACATATAACATATGTTAAATAAAATCAAGACGATCAAAACAACATAATCTTTCGGTTTTTTATTTTTTTTCTGATTTTGTTTGTCAATGAAATAAATTTATAATTGTTGTATTAAAAAAAGTTTATGTATAGGAGCATTTGGTGTCGAGATTAAATTTCCGTGACATCAGCTGATGGCGATCGGGCCCTTTGACGAAATTCGAAGTCAGCATGAAGTTTAGCTGATAACATTATCAACGCGTTAGATTTAAACTTTAGGAAGAAATGTATAGCGAGAAATATCATATTTGAACCCAATGCTACACGAAAACCAGTAGGCATTTCCGATTTATGTGTTAAATTGAAGCCTGAATCGAACAGGTGGTCAAAATGGCGTTGGACACCTTGTGTTTTTATATATAGAGGGGGTAGAATGTTTCGATATTTGGCTAATTTAGAGACTTACTGATAAAAATTCAGGTGCCTGTGATTAATTATAAGGCACCCCTCATAAACAATAAATATTTGACCGAATTATGCTACTGGGCACAGGGAGGACGGGTTAATTACTGGCTAAAGGGGTTGAAGGTTATTACCGACTGCAAAACATCGGAGAATCTCTCGATCGAGTTTCATTTTCCAAAATATTAAGGCATCCCTTTAATTAACTTAAGTAATACTAGTACGCGAAGAAAGCCTTTATATAAAAATACTGAATACATCTGTAAGTTGTACAGTTATGGATTACTTCCATAATGAAACGTTTGTTTTCTTCTCCTTTTTTTCTCAATTGAAATTATTTAAAAGATGATAAAAGCTTTGTTTCCAGGGATAAATTCTATACTCAGTCTAATTATTACAAACGATTTTAAACGATCACATTTTTATTTAAAAAAAAATAATGGGAGCCTAAAAATACTAAAATTAATTTTAAAAAATTGGAGAAAAAAATTTAATCGGCATTCGATCCTTTTCTAAAAATCAGCCGATATAAAATATGCACAGAAAAAAGAGGCATGAAAAATCTTGATAAGCACAAATTGAAAATTATATCTAATGAATGATTATTTTTGAAAGTTTGCTAAATTCCTATGCAAGGTATAAATTGTAAAAATACTTTATAAATTTGAATTTGTCTGATATGTTAATTATCATTTTGAGCCTTTGAGAAGAAATAAAAATTAAAATACAGATGCTTACAGACATATTGATAGAAATTCGCATACTTGTTTTTAGTAAAAAAAAAACAACAAAACAATGTATTGCTTATGCGACATATTGAAGAAAGTGAGTATGATACCTAGGTTCTGTAATTCTTGCAATGGACAATTAAATTGTTTGTTATACACTGACTTTTAGTGAACCTTTGAATTTTTAAAATACTAGTATTGATGGATTAAACAACAACTTTCCTTTTCACACGGGTTTGTTTTTTTGTTTTTAGGTCTTTCCACCTTTCTGTGGAAAGACCTCTTGAAATGCTTCTGTTTCTTTTTATTTTATTTCTCCCCTTAGCTTTTGAGACCGTAAGACTTATCGAAAAACTTTTTAGTTCATGATACTGGATATATAAAGTTATTCCGAAAAACGACCCCGTATGTTTTAACTTCGACCCCTTACGCAGTTTAGGCCCTTTCACCGTTAAGCTTGTTATCGCTACTCCTCAGAAACCGTAAACCGTAGAGATACAAAACCTTCACCATTGTCTTGAACTAATTCAGATGACTTTTCAATCTATTCATTGCGAAAGTTTTCTTTGACCCCTTCAATGAGTAATTGCCCCTGAAAGTTTATAAATTTTACAAAAAATTAAAAATTTTCAAAACGAAAAGTCGTAGAGACATGAAACCAACTGCATAACATTCAATGACCTTTTGCCTTCAAATTCAATTCAAGGTCAAAGTTCAAGGTCATTCCAAATATGAGAAATAAATTTCTCTTAATAGCTCTTATGTCCTTAAACATATACTATCTATCTTATGTCTTTAATATGTACTTTTGAAACTCTTTAGAAGATATAATTCTTGGCCCCTAAGATTGACCCTTTAAAAAGTTGTTGCCCCTTGTGCTAAAAACCCTTGTTATCACTACTCCTCTGAAACTGTTAACCGTAAAGGTATGAAACCTTCACCAATGGCTTTGCCTAACTATGGGGACTCTTCAATCTATTCATTGCGAAAGTATTTGGTGACCCCTCCAATGAGTTATTGCCCCTGAAACTTTTTGAATATTACAAATAATTAAAAATTTTCAAAACGACAAGTCGTAGAGACATGGGACCAACTGCATAAGATTCATTTACTTTTGACCTTCAAATTCATGTAAAGGTCAAAGGTCAAGGTCATTCCAAAAATGGAAAATTTAGCTCTTTTTATATCTCTTTTGTCTTTCAACATATACATGTACTTAATGTCTATGCATCATTAATATGTACTCTTAAAACTGTTTCAAAGATTTCACTCTTGTCCCCTAATATTAACCCTTTTAAAAGTTATTGCCCCTTGTGTGAAAAACCTTGTTATCGCTACTTCTCCGAAACCGTAGACTGTAGAGACACCAAACCTTCACTAATATCTTAAGGGTCTTTAGGCCTTACTTCACTGTATAAGTGCAAATGTATCTGATGACCCCTTATATGAGTTATGGCCCTTTAAGTTCTTTGTACTTAATATAAATCCTTATAACTTGAAAAATATAAGTCATAGAAGCATGGGGGCAACTGTATTGTGACCCTTGACATTTGACCTTGAATATTTTTCAAGGTTAAAGGTCAAGGTCATTCTTTTTTTTTTTTTAAATTTTCATTTTTTCTATGCTTTAAGAGAGTTCTGGTTTCTTTTTCATGGAATTTAATTTTTAGGAGTCAGGTATAAAACAAATTTAAAATTCAAAGAAGGTGGAAAGACCTCTTATTGTTCTGTGAACAATAAGTCTCCTAGTTGTTTTTGTTTTTGTTTTTTAATACATGTACAATATTTCATGAAAAATATTTGCCAAATACTCAGTATATGTTCGTTTATACATATCGTGCAAGGCTCTATTTAAATAATTGTCATATACCATTTACTTATTCGAACATTTAATTGTATGAAAAGTCAATAATGTACATTTCTTAAAACTTTATTATCTTGTTTACTTGTCTTTCTTCCTGTGAGAGAAATAGTTCATAATATTAATAAACAGATATACTCAGTATCTGTATCAAAATACAGAATGAACAGTGATCGGTCTCAAAAGAAAAACGGATCCTTGAAAGTTCCGGTGCCTAGGAGAAGTAAGCATCCCCAATGGCAGGTCACACCTGCTGACCCGCAGTGAGCCTACTACGAAACTGAAGCTCTCTGAAATTAATTAATTCTCTGCTCGTCCATCCGTTTTTCTCAGACTAGCCAGCTAAAGATCTATGTACAGTACTCCAAATCAATTAATCTAAAGAATTAGAATTATCATTTTATTTTATTTTCGAGTTGTTTGCTATAGTAGCTTTTACAGTTACCTAATTTCAGAATCAATAGAGCATGAAAGCCAATTAAATTTGCAACATCAACATAATTTTTTTTTCGTTCTGAGCACTTTTGGACGCCACTATTGGAGACAATTAGGGAGAAATTTTTGAAATTGAACTTCCTGTCTTTCAAACTGAAAATCTCAGGTTGATATTTTGAAACAAACATTTGTGACATCAGTCTGGGATGTTATTGGTTATACCATTTAGTTAAGTACTACAAAATTCAGTGTGTCTGCTTCTTCGCTGATGACACTGGAAAAATATATGCATGCCTACTTTAATATCATCATTCAATGCATTTTTTGTTATTTTACACTGTACATATTCGATGAAAGCATGCTAACCGCTTTTCAGTACTTTGATTGTTTCTTCCCTTGTGTATTTTTTATTATACCGAATAGGGTCATTCTTTAAACGTGAGAAAAAGTACAATCTGCTTGCAGATAACGACATATAGATGTGTTTGACGGTGAAATTTTATATTTCTGAGATATTATACACTCTCACATTTTTTTCATTAACAGAAAAGGGGGGGGTATAATCCATACTTCAGGTGCCTGTGCATGAGCATGCTTATGCATATCGAATCAACTGAGATATGTTTACTCGATATGCAGGTGATGTGCATAACTAAGGAAAGTTGACGATAGAAAAGTTCAAGTTATCACGTTTACCATAGAGTTTGGTTGTTAGATTACCATTAACGTTATTAATGGAAGCTTCTTAAGATTTACGACTTCCAATGAAAGCAGACTGACCTTAAACATAATGACGTTTCCTCTGAGACTTGAAGCCGACCGTTTTCTGTCTTGGTGATCTACATGTATTGGAACAGCTTCTGCAGGTGTACAAAAGGTATAATAAAAATACATAGGGCCATTCTTTAAATGAGAAAAAGTACATTCTGCTTGTATATAACGACATATAGATGTGTTTGACTGGGAATTTTTATATTTTTGAGGTATATAAGTACAGCCCCCCCCCCATGGTTTCCCTGACCCTGAGGCCTTGAAATTCACAATTCTTAAGACCCTTGCTCATCATAACTATATAGGTAGTTCATCTGCTTAATACCCAGGAGCAGAGAAGAAAATTTTCAAAGATTTAATGTATTTTCACTACATAATCAATAGAGCCTTAACACCAGAGCCCCTGACCCTGGGGCCATAAAATTCACAATTTTGGTAAAGGCACTCTTGCTCATCATAACTTTGCACTTAGTTAGTTTATTTAATACCTAGGAGCAGAGAAGAAGATTTTCAAAGAATTCATGTATTTTCACTATATAATCAATAGAGCCCCGCCCTAACACCAAAACCCCTGAACCTGGGGCCATAAAATTCACAATTTTGGTAAAGGCACTCTTGCTCATCATAACTATGCACTTAGTTAGTTTATTTAATACCTAGGAGCAGAGAAGAAGATTTTCAAAGAATCAATGTATTTTCACTATATCATCAATAGAGCCCCGCCCTAACTCCAGAACCCCTGACCCTGGGGCCATAAAATTCACAATTTTGGTAAAGGCACTCTTGCTCATCATAACTATGCACTTAGTTAATTTATTTAAGACCTAGGAGCAGAGAAGAAGATTTTCAAAGAATTCATGTATTTTCACTATATCATCAATAGAGCCCCACCCTTACACCAGAACCCCTGACCCTGGGGCCATAAAATTCACAATTTTTGTAAAGGCACTCTTGCTCATCATAACTATGCACTTAGTTAGTTTATTTAATACCTAGGAGCAGAGAAGAAGATTTTCAAAGAAGTCATGTATTTTCACTATATCATCAATAGAGCCCCTCCTTTACACCAGAACCCCTGACCCTGGGGCCATAAAATTCACAATTTTGGTAAAGGCACTCTTGCTCATCATAAATTTGCACTTAGTTAGTTTATTTAATACCTAGGAGCAGAGAAGAAGATTTTCAAAGAATTCATGTATTTTCACTATATCATCAATAGAGCCCCGCCCTAACTCCAGAACCCCTGACCCTGGGGCCATAAAATTCACAATTTTGGTAAAGGCACTCTTGCTCACCATAATTATGCACTTAGTTAATTTATTTAAGACCTAGGAGCAGAGAAGATTTTCAAAGAATTCATGTATTTTCACTATATCATCAATAGAGCCCCACCCTAACACCAGAACCCCTGACCCTGGGGCCATAAAATTCACAATTTTGGTAAAGGCACTCTTGCTCATCATAACTATGCACTTAGTTAGTTTATTTAATACCTAGGAGCAGAGAAGAAGATTTTCAAAGAATTCATGTAGTTTCACTATATCATCAATAGAGCCCCTCCTTTACACCAGAACCCCTGACCCTGGGGCCATAAAATTCACAATTTTGGTAAAGGCACTCTTGCTCATCATAAATTTGCACTTAGTTAGTTTTTTTAATACCTAGGAGCAGAGAAGAAGATTTTCAAAGAATTCATGTATTTTCACTATATCATCAATAGAGCCCCGCCCTAACTCCAGAACCCCTGACCCTGGGGCCATAAAATTCACAATTTTGGTAAAGGCACTCTTGCTCACCATAATTATGCACTTAGTTAATTTATTTAAGACCTAGGAGCAGAGAAGAAGATTTTCAAAGAATTCATGTATTTTCACTATATCATCAATAGAGCCCCACCCTAACACCAGAACCCCTGACCCTGGGGCCATAAAATTCACAATTTTGGTAAAGGCACTCTTGCTCATCATAACTATGCACTTAGTTAGTTTATTTAATACCTAGGAGCAGAGAAGAAGATTTTCAAAGAATTCATGTAGTTTCACTATATAATCAATAGAGCCCCGCCCTAACACCAAAATCCCTGACCCTGGGGCCATAAAATTCACAATTTTGGTAAAGGCACTCTTGCTCATCATAACTATGCACTTAGTTAATTTATTTAATACCTAGGAGCAGAGAAGAAGATTTTCAAAGAATTCGTGTAGTTTCACTATATAATCAATAGAGCCCCACCCTAACACCAGAACCCCTGACCCTGGGGCCATGAAATTCACAATTTTGGTAAAGGCACTCTTGCTCATCATAACTATGCACTTAGTTAATTTATTTAATACCTAGGAGCAGAGAAGAAGATTTTCAAAGAATTCATGTATTTTCACTATATCATCAATAGAGCCCCACCTTTACACCAGAGCCCCTGACCCTGGGGCCATAAAATTTACAATTTTGGTAAAGGCACTCTTGCTCATCATAACTTTGCACTTAGTTAGTTTATTTATTGCCCAGGAGCATAGAAGAAGATTTTCAAAGAAATAATGCTTTTTCACTATATACCTTTTTAGCCCCGCCCTAGCACTAGAAACCCTGACCCCAGGGCCATGAATTTCACAACTTTGGTAGAGGACTCAACGCCGATTACAATCATGCAAACAGTTTGACTGCTTGATGTCCAGGAGTAAAGAAGAAGATTTTTTAAGATTGCATTAATTTGAGTGGTTTTGGCCCCACCCCCTAAGGCCCCAGGGGGGGGACCATAAAATTCACAATTTGTGTTCCCCTTCACCCATAGATACTGTATACCAAATTTGGTTGAAATTGGTTCAGTGGTTTCAGAGAAGAAGCTGAAAATGTTCAAATGCTAACACACGACGGACGACGGACGACGCACGACACACGACGACGGACGAAAACGGATAGCAATAGGTCACCTGAGTTTACTCAGGTGACCTAAAAAATAACAGTACGTAGGACCAGAGCATTTTAGACCGTGGGCCTCTTGTTTCTCTTTCACGCAGAAATCGAAAGTAATGACACTATGTCACGTGATCATTAGCTCAGATATATAAGGGGACACAGGCTCTCGTTGATTGGCTCTCCCAACACAGTTTTCTTGTGGAAGAAAGAGAAAGAGTGGACTTATGATGTCAAATGTTCATAATCAAAATGGTCAAGGTCTAGAGCAGCAGATTAGTTAGTTAAATGGGTTACAAGGAAAGGTCTTTAAGTGAATATTGTCATATTTATTGGTTATTTAAATGACAGTGGCAAAGATAAAATTCTTTTCTCCCGGTCGATCCAAAATGGCGACGACCACAATGTACAGAAAGAAATGACATTTTCTGTTTCAAATTGACAAATTACATTATTAAATTCGAAGAAATATGTAAACTTATCATCGAAAAACTCATTTATGATAAATTTATGATACAAACATTTATAATAAATAAAAGGCTATTTTTTAAGGCAGCAAAAGCTCAAATCGCATGGCTTCCATACGCAGGTAAACAAACTTGACCCACTGGTGTAACAGTATAATCTATACATTGTGACTTAATTAATCGTTTCTCGGCAGAGGAAAGGAACAGCCGTATTTTAGAATGGTTAATAGAATAGAAATAAAGTCCTCGTGAATGAAATGTTGTTTGAAATATAAAAGCCTCAACCAATGCCTCAGCTTTTATCTTCCAAACAAAATTTCTTGACCTCGGAAGTTATGCTGCAACATTTTACCAAAACGCGAAACTTTATTTCTTAATTTTAAGTAATTATTAAAAATATTGGCAATAGTAAATAAAAATCAATATTTGTAACGTACGCGTAGTTCAGATTTGATTGAATCGGTTAATTGACTATGTAATGGTTCTCATAATTCAACTCTGGAACGATTATTCATTGAATTACTCGGAATATTTTCCATGTAGTTATCTCTCTCATCAGAGGGATATAACACGTTATATGCTTTTATAAAAAGTCATCAGAAGTGTGTAAATAATGCAACACAACACTAAATAAAAGTAATAATTTATTAAAAGAAATGAAATTTGTTAAGATGCACTTCAAATACCATAAACAAATAAATATTATTGTATCATATGATAGTGATTTGAAATAAATATAATGTGATACTTGAAAGACAACATTTACTTATATACGAGGTTCGTTCAAAAATTACACGGACTCTGCTATTATTTAATTTTACTCTTACAGATGTCATGTAGTTATTAAATTTCACAGAAATATGTATCTTAAAGATTCCAATAAATTTTGGGCAAAATTTCTCTATTTTGAAAACATTCTCCTAAAATTATCGCAGTGGTACGGAGCACGACAAAAAATTTGAAAGAAAAGCATGCGGAATCCAAAATTTAACTCATTAATTTTCTATAATTCTCGATATTTTTCGACAATTTTCTCAAATGTATCTTTATATTGCTTTATTATTATGTATTTAGATTTCTGGCGTGATATTTGAAGTACTAACAGAAACTAGTGCTAATTGTAACGAGGACCGTTACATCTGTTCCCCAAACGCTCCCCAAATCCCTTTTTGTGCCTTATTCCTGTAAGACATTTTTAAAAATATGATCAGTATCGAAGGATTTCATCAAAGAATTATAAAAGCTACAATGACATCAACTATATGTCATTTAACGCATTGTACGCGCACGCACGTGCATGCACATGCAAGATGATCATGGCATGATGTCTAAACAATAAACATATCTATATATTGTGAGAATAAATAAAAAAATTCTTTACAGTATACACTTGACTGTTTTTAAAAAAATATTGGCCATTTTGCGTATTTCGTGCGCGCACGTGCATGAATGCATGTTCGTGCATTCATTTTGATAGTACCATTATGTAGAAATCCATTATACCTATTTATATTCTAAATTGTATCCCGTTTCGTTGAAAAATAAGAAAGTTATGGTCATTTAAAGTTTCAGCCAATCAGATTGCAGCACATGTGCATGCGCATGCATTTCATGATAATTCTTATATACCATTCTGTAGATCTTTATAATGTATAACTATGTTCAAAATTTCAAAGGATTTTGTCGAAAAACAAGAAAGATATTGAGACTTTAGTTTCAGCCAATCAGAGCGAAGCGCACGTGTATGCGCGTGAGGTCTTGCTATTTTTGACCATGTCATCTTGTCTATGCTACTAATATATCCTTATATTATGAGTTTAAAAGCATTTCATCAAAAATTGAAAAAGTTACGGCTATATTCATTATATTGGTCATTTCACGTGTTGCACGTGCACGCTCTTGCAAGCACGTGCGCGCAAAATGACCTTCGTTCCGCAAATCTACATATCATGCCTAGTGACCCTAAAAAGGTTTCACCTTAATCAAATGTGTAGTTTACAAGATCACTCGCGGAAAAGATTTTCCCAGGAAGAAGAAAAATAATAATAACTAGAAACGAAACTCGTTGCGAGCAACGAGAGGTCTTCCGTCCGATTAAGAAAAAAAACAACGTAAAATCAAACTGAAAAAGTGATTTTAAAAATCGGACACACGGGGGATCGAACCCGGGTCGCCAGCGTGAAAATCCATTGCGGTACCCATTACACTTTTGGGAACTCGCTTCAAATTTAACACTCGAATATCGCGAGATTGCTTTTTTTGATTCCAACATACATTACATTTTTTTAAAATTCAGTTTGGAATTGTCAAATGACAGCCAGCTTGCCAAACTTTGTTCTTACAAGATGATCACATCGGAATTTGTTACTTGAGTTTTACATGTAACAGTAATTTTTAGGATAGATAATCTATTAGTGATGAACAAATGATACTGTTTTCTTTCCTTTTATTCGATATGTATTCAACTTTTTATTCCATGCAACTCCATATTCAGGCATGCCATTGTTATATATTTCTGTACTTTTGTCGCCATTTGTCTACTACTTAAGTAGGGTCATGATACATTATTTCTTGCCAAACGTCACAAGTAGTTCTTAACGCGATTCCTTTGAAATGTTTGATCTATTTTATGGATGTGATAGCTTCAATGACAATTAGAAATGTATGTTCTTATAACCGGAATTTCGAGCGTTAGAAAGTATATTTATCAGATTATACAAATATAATATCGTATACGGCCAAGTAATACTTAAGCTGTGAATTCGGTAAGATTTTCCACGAATTTTGTATCATGTTTACCCCAAAAGCGGAGATGAGTTACATGTTCATGAAAAGACTGGAATGTTTCACTGGAAAAAACAAATCACTCGCCCTCAGACTGTCAAGAAATATGATACTATTTATGTTCAATAACTTGCATTTATTACAAGAATATTTATATAACCTTTAATAAACAATTCTTTAAAAAATGTTTTTCTTATTTTTGTCTTTTCTATTCATTTAATATGTCACAAGCCTGCGTGGAAATATAAACAGAAGTCAAGTAATACTTCAGAAACATAGTGAATATTAAGTCAAGCAAGTTTCTTGAAAAGCTATTACTTATAACCATGGTTTAGGATAAGTTTTCCCTGGTGCAAAACAAAAGACTGTAGTCATCGTATTTCCACTTGTAGTCATGTTGTATTCTACTTTGAGATGCAGACAAATAGAAGTTTGAGGAAACCTCATATTAAAACAATACTCAATGCAACGTAATTGCGATGTAGCAATCTAAAGAATCCTTTATATTTTATAAATCTGTTTGGTAGAAGTTTCGTTCATCTAAACGCTCAGCTGACCTTCTAGAACCTGACTTGCTTAATGACGGAGTTTACAGAGACCGCCGCCATCTTGGACACTCTTCAGATTTTTAAATGCGAATATCTAGTGTATGGATTGATTAATTCTTAAATAAATTATATATTAGGCCTTTCCAGTAGGGTCTTAATTACCATTAATTACATCAAAGAAAAATATCGAAAAACAAAAAAAGTTGAAAAAGTGCATATTTTAAATTCACTTCCTGTAGCGACCGGAAGTACTGACGACGCAAACGAAGGCAAAATTGCACATCTATAACTCATGGTCTATCATCTCTAACAAGTCTCCAGTTAATATCTTGAGCCGTTTTCGAGAACATTCGAAGACAAAATTGCATTTTAAAATCAGGAAATTGCCCATAACTTGGCACTGGTAGCGAATTTTCCAACAAACGGAATTTTATATAAAATTCATATAATGACCTATAATTCCTGAAATTTTCATTGAAATCCACCGAATAGTTTACGAGGAATCGCCTGCACAAAATTTTGTCTTAAAAAAAAAAAGAATAATAATAATAATAACTAGAGCCGAGCTCGTTGCAAAGCAACGAGTAGGTCTTCCGTCCTGTTTGACCGGAAGTAACTTTCATTTAAAAAAAATAAAGAGTAATGAAGTCCCAAAATGGTTTAATCCTCCAAATCTATGTTAATCATTGCAAAATGAATCCATTTTCGGCAACTTCCGGTTTGACCGGAAGTGACGTCGACGGACGGAAAATTAAGATTTAAGCTTCCAGTGACATATGATATCGAAAAACCTGTCAAGAACAGCAAAAATATGCAGTTTTTGACTACTTCCGGTTTGACCGGAAGTGACGACCTCGGACGTATTTTGACGACGCCATTAGATAAAACTTGATATTTCAAACAACTTTGCTTCTTTGACGTATTACAAATTCTCAATACTTTTGAGATATAAAGGAAAAACTTTTGACCCCTTTTGGCCCTTTATTATAGGGGCCAGCCCTTTATCGTTGATATCTTTCGACAGATCGTGACATTCTTCACAACTTGTGTTCTATATGTCTTTACAAAATATTAAACTGTAAAAAGAAATTGCCAAAAATGTGTAAAAAATTTCTAAATTCCCGATAGGACTTTTTTCGAGCCACAGCGAGCGCCGACGTGCTGCACTTCCGGAGAATAAGAAAGGTGTATGTCACATCAGCACATGTTACTCTATCATCGCTGAGAATCTTACGTTTCTATCTAAAAGCACTTTTGAGAAAAATGCTGGACAATGTGACCCTCTGAAAATCACTAAATCACGGAAATCTCGAAACCGGAAGTGACGTCATAAAAATAAAAAATTATGTATCAGGTTTGATGGATGTTCCATCAGTCCTGAAAGTTTCATGAAAATCGATCGAGCTGTTTCCGAGAAATCGCGTGCACAAAATCGGTAAGAAAAAAAACAATAATAAAAATAACTAGAGCCGAGCTCGTTGCAAAGCAACGAGTAGGTCTTCCGTCCTGCTTGACCGGAAGTGCATCTGTAACTTTCATTTTTAAAAAAAAAAGAGTAATGAAGTTCAAAAATGGTGTAATCCTCCAAATCTATATTAATAAATGCAATATTAAGCCATTTTTGGCTACTTCCGGTTTGACTGGAAGTGACGTCGACGGACGGAAAATTAAGATTTAAGCTTCCAGTAACATTTGTTACCCAAAAACCTGTCAAGAACGGCAAAAATATGCAATTTTTGACTACTTCCGGTTTGACCGGAAGTGACGTCGCCGGACGAATTTTGACGAGTCCATTAGATAAAGCTTGACATTTCTAACAACTTTGCTTCTTTGACGTATTACAAATTCTCAATACTTTTTGAGATATAAAGGAAAAACTTTTGGCCCTTTTTGGCCCTTTATTATAGGGGCCAGCCCCTTATCGTTGATATCTTTCGAAAGTTTGTGACATTCTCAACAAGTTTGGTTCTGTATGTCTTTACAAAATGTTAACATGTAAAAAGATATTGCAGAAAAGGTGTCAAAAATTTTTTCGAGCCATAGCGAGCGCCGACGTGCGGCACTTCCGGAGAAAAAGAGTGGTGTGTGACAAAAGAGCACACATTGCTCTATCATCGCTGAAAATCTCATGTTTCTGTCTTAAGGCATTTTTGAGAAAAATGATGGACAATGAGACCCCCTGAAAATCACTAAATCGCTGAAATCTCAAAACCGGAAGTGACGTCATCAAAACAAAAAAATATATATCAGGTTTGTTTGATGTTCTATCAGTCCTGAAAGTTTCATCAAAATCGAACGAGCCGTTTCCGAGAAATCATGCACACAAAATCGGTAAGAAAAAAAAACAATAATAATAATAATAACTAGAGCCGAGCTCGTTGCAAAGCAACGAGTAGGTCTTCCGTCCGGTTTTGACCAGAAGTGCCGGAAGTGACGTGAACAAAAGAAAGCAATGAGCTAAGTAGTCTCTAGTGACTTTTTAATTTCAATTTTGCATTAAAACCTTCAAAATAAGCTATTTTTAGCTACTTCCGGTTTGACCGGAAGTGACGTCAACGGACGGAAAATTTAAGATTTAAGCTTCCAGTGACATATGTTGCCCATAAACCTGTCAAGAACAGCAAAAATATGCAATTTTTGACTACTTCCGGTTTGACCGGAAGTGACGTCGCCGGACGTATTTTGACGACGCCATTAGATAAAGCTTGACATTTTGAACAACTTTGCTTCTTTGACGTATTACAAATTCTCAATACTTTTTGAGATATAAAGGAAAAACTTTTGGCCCCTTTTGGCCCTTTATTCTAGGGGCCAGCCCCTTATTGTTGATTTTTTTCGAAAGATCGTGACATTCTCTACAACTTTTGTTCTATATGTCTTTACAAATTGTTAACATGTAAAATGATATTGCAGAAAAGGTTTTAAAAATTTCTGAGTCCCTGGTAGAACTTTTTTCGAGCCATAGCGAGCGCCGAGGTGCGGCACTTCCGGAGAAAGAGAATGGTGTGTGACAAAAGAGCATACCTTGCTCTATCATCGCTGAAAATCTTATGTTTCTCTCTTAAGGCATTTTCGAGAAAAATGATGGACAATGAGACCCCCTGGAAATCACTAAATCGCGAAAATCTCAAAACCGGAAGTGACGTCATCAAAACAAAAAAATTACTTTCAGCTTTGTTTGATGTTCTATCAGTCCTGGAAGTTTCATGAAAATCTATCCAGCCGTTTTCGAGAAATCGCGTGCACAAAATCGGTAAGAAAAAAAAACAATAATTAATAATAACTAGAGCAAAGCTCGTTGCAAAGCAACGAGTAGGTCTTCCGTCTTGTTTGACCGGAAGTAGCTTTCATTTTTAACAAAAATGAGAAATAACGCCCAAAAATGCTTTGAATCCTCTAAAACTATGTTAATTAATGCAAAAATAAGCCATTTTTGCTACTTCCGGTTTTACCGAAAGTGACGGCGACGGACGGAAAATTAATTTTTATGCTCCCAGAGACATATGTTATTCAAAATCTTGTCAAGAACGGCAAAAATACGCGTTTTCCGACTATTTCCGGTTTGGCCGGAAGTGACGACGTCGGACGTATTTTGATGACTCCAATAGATTAAGCTTGACATTTTGAACAACTTTGCTTCTTTAACCTATCACAAAATTTCAATACTTTTTGAGATATAAAGAAAACAATTTCGGTCCCTCTAGGTCCTTTATTTGAGGGGCCAGCCCTTTTTTCGACATATCATTTGAAAGATCGTGAAATTTTACACTTCTTTTGTTCTATATATTTTAACAAAATATTTCCAGGTAAAAAGATATTGTAGAAAAGTTGTGAAAATTTGTGAAATTCTCGATAGGAATATTTTCGGGCCATAGCGAGCGCCGACGTGCGGCACTTCCGATAAAAATGAAATACCTTATACATATCTATAGACTTTGGTCTATCATACCTGAAAGTTTCATGTTTCTATCTTGAGCCATTATTGAGAAAACTGCCGGACAAAATGACCCTCTAAAACTCACTAAATCGCAGAAAACTCCGAACCGGAAGTGACGTCATCAAATTTTAAAAAAACGCCTTAAGTTCATATAATTTGTCATCAATGCTGAAAGTTTCATGAAAATCCATCGGCGCATTTACGAGAAATCGCTTGCACAAAATCGGTAAGAATAATAATAAGAAAAGTTGAAAAGAAACAACAGAATAATAAGGTCTTCCGTTGAAACGGAAGACCTTAATAAAAATAGTGGAAAAGAAACCTAAGAATAACAAGAAGGTCTTCCGCTGAAGACGGAAGACCTTAATAAAAATAGTGGAAAAGAAACCTAAGAATAACAAGAAGGTCTTCCGCTGAAGACGAAAGACCTTAATAAGAAGCAATAGAATCACTAGAAGGTCTTCCGTGAAGACGGAAGACCTTAATAATAATAAGAAACAGAGTAAAAACAATATGTTCCCCAACTTCGTTTGGGGAACATAATAAAGTGATTTTTCTCCGATGCGATCCCTGCGAAAACGACTGTGAAAATGACGTATTCTGAATTGTCGGAGCACGACACTTTTGTTAAAGTACAGTGGCGGATCCAGAGGTTCATGTGGGGGGGGGGGGGTGGGGGGTTTGAGGCCCAAAGGGCCGAAGGGAGGGGGGCATGGGAGGGGGTGTCCCCCTCCCATAGGCGGGGGTTGGGGGGGCCTCCCCCGAGAAAATTTTGTTTTAAATGGTTCTAAATGGTGCATTTTCTAGCATTCTTTTGTACTTTTTGTAGCTTTTTTAAAGACCAATCATCACAAATTTTTAAGAATCCAGAAAAATAAAATGCTTCAATTTGATTTAACTTTAACACAAGACTTTACACCTTCTTTAAAAAAAATGGAGTGGGGGGGGGGGCTAAAATGGTGCATTTTCAAGCATTTCTTGTACTTTTTGTAGCTTTTTTAAAGACCCAATCATCACAAATATTTAAGAATTTAGATAAATAAAATGTTTCAAATTACATTTAATTTAACTTTAACACAAGAATTTAGACTTTGGTTTAACAAATTT
>NW_026927951.1:0-32582 GCF_032062105.1 Saccostrea cuccullata | reverse complement strand
TTGTATGTTTTGATAAAATAATTCTGAAGCTAATTCAACTTCAAGATAACAGCATGCGATTGATTGTTATTCACCAGTAAGCTTCCTATTCCAAAAATTTCACTCTGATCTAGAATTGTTTCTATAGTATATATGTGTACTTATTAGCAGATTGTTTGCAGTTGAGCTAAATTTGAAGTATGAATGAGAGACACACAGACGGACTGAAAATTCAGGGGCATATCAAACATTTTATGCACCTGCAATATTGAATCATTCATGATGGGGCATAAGAACTATGAAGCATATTGAAGCCAGAACACAGGAAATATTCAACAATTAAAAAACTGACAGCAAGGGTCCTAATTAAGATGGAGATGCATTAAAGGGTTGGATGAAATATTTCCTAACAGAATAATGCCATTATCCAACTACTGATATCTTAAAGATTTAATGGTACCCCCTTTTTTTAAGTTCATATACGTATATCAATGTTTATATTAATTTATTCCCCTTAAAACCAGTTCAACTAAATATGTACAAATTGAACCAAATATTTAGATTTTCATTTCATACAAAGCCATTCTTCAGTGAATGCAAACATAATCTTAAGATAATAAAAAAATAATTAAAAAAATATCACAAATCACATCATAAAACTTTCTTAATAAACTTTTCTATTTTGGTATGAAATCCAGAATGTGAGTACTATCAACTGTAAATCAAATATATCATAATACATCTCAGATAACTCAACAAATTATATACCAAAGTTAACCTGAAGTTCAATACTTACAAAATTGGCCTTACACATTTGTTTCCTGTGCATTTTCTACCTTAATTACATGTAATAATACTCCACCTAGATTAAACTTAATCACAAGACGGTAAGTAAATACCTTGAGGTCTTTCTCTGCAGAATTTAAGGAATGCAGCGAAGACATTTGTTCCTGCTATTTGAGACAGTTTTTCTAAAAGGAATTTTCTACCAGATTCTGTTCCACTGACATATGTTGTTCCTGCCACTGCATCGACAGACACCGCAAAGTATTCTCGACCTGGCCTTAAAATGTGCTCCATCTATCAAAAAAAAACAAAAAACACTGTATTTACTGTATATGTATATATACCTCTCATATTTTCCAAAAGTATCTTCTATTACAATGAAGATTGAATATATGAAATATTATGAATAGTGTGAGGCCAAGCTTACAAATATCTTTGTTTGCAGTTGCAGACTTATAATTTTTAGAGTGGGTCTGTAAGTAGGTATGATTTTTTTTATATCAATAGATTTTAGCCCTTCGGACTCAGTGAAAAACTGAATATTGTACTCCTCAGATGGCTAAATCATTGTACTGACCTCAAAAAACAGCAATAATTGTATAATGTCAGGTGTTGGTTTCAACTGCAATGGAAACAAACATTGTCATTGGCTGAAAATGATGTCACAGCATACAGACATAAATATTCAAAATTATTATCCTTCAGAATTATACAGTCAATCTGACTGGTTTAGAGCATGTCACTTGAGGTCAGACAATTCTTGATGTCTCCCTCACGTGCAGGGTGACAACTGTTGTCGCCCTTTCAGATGACAATGAAATTATAGCTTAAACGAACATGCAGGGTTACAACTGTGTTGTCGTCCTTTGAATGAAATTACAGTGGTTTAAGCAAGATAACTCTGATTTATAATTACACATGTACATTTGCTAAATACGCGGGATCAGTAAACTATAAATTCTAACGATGACGTCAAAGTTGTCTGTTGACATATTTTGATAGTGGAATCAGAGCAGAGTAGGAGAACGCGTACAAGACGTCTGATTACTAATTTCTACTCCATGTAATTGATTATTTAGATTCTCCAGTCAGGAAAATAAAATGATTATGGACTGTTTAGAAGTGCCCTTGGGTGACACCCTACTCAGACCAGATAATTGGCGATGCCTCCCGTAATTCTAAAAAGTCCATAATAGTATATTACGACATGCACTTTTTGGAGATCAAGCAGCTAGGGGTAGGAGAAAGCTACAAGCAGACTTTGAACCGTGGCTTGAGACAACGCACCCTTGCTAATAATGCCAAATAATGCATGCCCACTGTTCAAGAGATCGACACCTGCACTGTAAATTTAATCTATATCCCATTTGGGATATTATACCGCTGACCGCTTATTATATCTCATTTGGGCAATTGTCTCCCAACCTGCAAAATGTAATCAGAAATTGATAAAAGCCCTCAGAGACATATAAAACCATGGTTTTATATGTCTCTGAAGCCCTTGACTTGTCTTGAGCCTTCTGCTCCTGAGATTCAAAAAAAAGGTGTCTTAAAATAACTTAATTAAGCTACATGTATTCTGAATAATTTTCTAATGCTTCAAAGCTAATTCAAGATATATAACTAAATGTTAATCAGTAGATTGTACTGGATCTGCTAATAATTAAGTGAATGATTTTTTCCTGAGTTGTTTTCAATTTCAGGCGAGTAAACTAAAATGTGATTTTTTGCACATCCTGAGAAAATTGCTGCTAAAATGAAGTTTAATTATCATTTTGATGCTAATATGAAGCAATTCAGGTAAGTAAATATAGCACTGTTTGTATAATTTAAGCTACGTAGTCGTAACTAAATCTATTGATTGTACAAGACCTGAATAAAGATCGAGAAAAGCGACTGGAAAACGTTAGGACTGGAAATGATACAATTATATATGCTTATGCAGAGATGCATATTCGATTACAATGAATAATATTGCATACTTTGTTTCGAGGTCTTCGTCACTTAACCTACGTTTTCTTCTCATATCATCTGCAAAAAGTACGAAGTTTGGAGCAAGCGATGAAAAACCTTGTAGGAATTTTTTGAATCTCGATCCCGAGGAGTGTTTCATGAAGTAATGAATACATTATCGAAAAACTAAAGAAATATTATGTTAATGGGTCCTTATTTCAATTATTAGTTGTAATGTCCATTAAATTGTCTACAGGTACATGTATCTGAGCCAGTTATGGGAAGGACCATGACATCCCCCCACTTTAATTTTTTTTTTTGAATTTTACAACTATATTAAATTTAAAAATTATTTTTCTTTAAATTTCTAATCTCTTACTTACGAAAGCCCAATGAGCTTATTTTCGTAGGTAAAAAAATAATGTTTTCGCGTTATAACGCGAAACTTTCGCGAATAAACACGTAACTTTCGCATTATAATGCGAAATAATGTGCATATAGTAATATTACTCAGGAACATTGGTCTTAACTGACACTCAGGAACTTATTTTTAAAATATCCTTTCCTCAGAAGATGTACTGGAGAAATGATGCGAGAATAGGATAGATTAGTCATCAGAATATTTTTTTTAAAAACCTTACCATTGAATTAAGTTTTACTTTCTTGTACATGTTTTTCAATTGTTAAAATTTAACTTAATTCTTTACACTATTTTAAGGAAAATCTCCGCTTGACACTTTTTTCAAGCTTTTTTTTAATCGGTAACATTTACTACAACTGCACCACTAGTAAATTAAGCAATCAATCATTTTGGACAAAAAATTATACACTGTAGAAACATAACGTAAAAGTAAATGAAGTATTTAGCAGAGTTTGTACACTTTGAATCGTCAATGTTTTCGTAAGCAATATGGAATGACAACGTGGTGCAACCTCAAAATAGGATATCGTATTTCCACAGTGAATCCAGCGGAGACAAATGAAAATCTGCTATCCAATTTTCACAAATGCGGTGGGACACAATTGACAAATCTACCTCATTTTGAGATCTTGATCTTGATCTCTATAAAATAAAATTATTTCAAATTCTCTAGAGAGTGCATAAAAAGACACCGGGAAGGGGTGATTTTCCCCGAAATTAATAATCTTGATTTAAGATTAACTTTTGGAATATCGATATCAAATTTATTCATTACAATGATAAACAAAAGGCTATTTTGATCTTGGACTATTTAAGATAAATTGTAAGCTTTCTTGCTATTGAATCCATCTTTACAGTCACAATTTGTCTTTCTCAATGCTGTTCAAACAATTCAAAGTTTGTGCAAGTTTTATATGTATATACTAAAAAAAAATAAAATTTTCGCGAAATCAAAAGAAAGTTGAGACTAAAGCAAATGTTTAGTTAAACAGTAAAGGCTTCGCGTTATAACGCGAATTTATTTTTTTTTTTTTTTTACCTACGAAAATGAGCTCATTGGGCTTTAGTACTTACTAATTCATTAACATTTGTATTAAAAAAAATTAATATTAGTATATACATATAGGTACGTGTACAAGTATATACATCCTCAAGAGTGAAAACATAAGATGATAATAACTCAAAAGGTAAAAAATTAATAAAATAATGTTTAAAACATTTGTGTATTTACTGGAGGTGAAAGTGATTCACTTAGTCCCATGGTGATTATTATGATCGACAGGCCAACACCAAGAGAGACGAGCATCAACATTTGATCCATCTCCTTAAACACAAGTTGCTTTCTTAATTTGTACATATCAATAATTTTTTCCAACCATTCTACCAGTGATTTCATGTTTTCTTGGAATGGGGATCGAGTATTGTGTCTAAGGACATTTTTACCTTCATATTTTTGCATAAAAATTTGAAAACTCAGATTCTTAAGGGGGTTTGTGTTTTCAGGTTTTGTATATCCACCCCGGCATCTTTTCCTTATTTTGATTGCAGGATAAATAGTTGGACTATCTGATATTTGCTAGAATTCCAGATCTGTGACCTATATTTTTTAATTAATTAGTCACTTAGGCTGAAAATATCAATTGGGAAAATATCTGTTTTACATGTTTTATTAAAGGGATAAAAAAAATGATCATAGTACATGTATTTTACTGTAGGAATGTGAGACATGTACTCATAATCATATTTAATCGTGTAAATAAAAGTTCACAATTATACTGAATAGTGTAGATAAAAGTTCAGAAATAACTAACGAATATTCATTTTTCAGAAAATTATAATATTTTTATCTATAATAAAAATCCATTATTATCATAATATAATGAACTTTGCATGTACATGTATTTATGAAAAAATACAAAAAGAAAGATATTTTCAATGAACACATTTCTATGCTAAAAACGTGATGGCATATATAAATTGATGTTAAACAGTTTGTGAATAAATACTGATAATCATGCTTCTTCTATTTATTTTTTAAAGAAATATTTGAAAGACCATTGTAGGACTATGAGTCATTTTTCTTATTTCTGTTTATATATTTTCCAGCGATCCCTAAAACTCTGTTCTATGCAGAGTATACTTGTATCCTGTCCTTTTGTTAAACTGGATGAAGATGATAAGTCTGAGTTTTCATTAACCCATCCACTATTACTCAGAAAGTCTGCTAGCTGAATTCTCACATTACTTCCAAAAATTTCTAGTTCCACATAATTTGATCCATTTTTACATTCCAATCTTTCTGCTGCCTCTTCACCAACAAGAGTTGAGGGCAGTGAAAGCAGATCTTCTTTCCTTCCAAGCAGAATAGTTTTGACACGAGAATTTTTCGATGGCATGGTTGCAGTTGTACCTGTTCTCACTTCCACGATTTCTATGTAATGAACTTCAAAGTTTTCTTTCATTGCATGTTGTCGTGAAGATGTGATGCTGGTTATCAAGGGTTCAATTTGGTAAAAATCTGCCTCATTTTCCAGTAAATCATAATCAGAAAAGTGTTGTGGCAAGCAAAGTTTTCCAGACCTACAAAAATTCAGGATATATCTGAACATTTGTCCATCGCGGTCAATGAAGAAGTTTCCATCCTGATCCACTTTGGATGGGATATCACCTTTAAACATCGCTCCCAGCATTGAGTCTGGATACCTGACAAGGGTAGACCTTGTGGTAGTGTAAATATGTCCACCAACATTGAGTCTTATGATCTCTGATTCTTCCATAGTCTGCAGGCCAGTTTTTTCACTAAAAAAGAAAACAATAACGTATTGGGAAGAAAAAACACTTTATTTGAAATCTCAAGTTCTCTAAGATTATTAGGAAATATTTCTTTTTTAATATCGGGAGAATTTTTCTGATTTAAAAAAAAAATGACAAAAACTGAAAGAGCACGAGGGGAACAGTGGGGATTTCATCACACGGTGTTCTACTTGCAAGTCATTAATAAAAACGATGGATGGTGTTTTAAATATTTGCTAACTGTCCTGTAAATATCAATTACCTGGGAACACGCTTCTACACAAAGAAAACTGCACTGCATCAGCCTGAACGTGTACTGTAGTGTATGAAAAAGAAAACAGCTGTCAGTGTCAACCGGAAATCAAAAGGGGAAAACTAAAGAAAAAAATCTAACCCTATTCCGGAAAAATCAAGAGGTGCATGGATTGCAATATTCATTTTACACAAATGAAAAAAAAATAATCAAAGCATGCAACTTTGCAGTACTTCGTATACAAAAATTGAAATGAAAGCAATGGAGTTTCAGGATCACAGTCAGCTATTTTTTTCCCAATGAAAATGGATCTTGCAAATATACTAACCTTAATTGCTATATGAGTCTTTTGCAAAATTAAAATTCTGATTGTATTCAAATACTCCAAAGTTGAGATTAAAAAGATCCTGTTGATAATGAGTAGTTTTTGCAATCAACACTTCGAACAATCTGTCGGATGTCTCATCTTATGTAGGTACCAACTGCGGCCCAGTATTAGCAGACCTAGGCTTATATGAAGCAGAATTTATTTAGTACAGTTCTCCGTTTTCCTTGGACTTTCAGTAAGCATGGTAAGGCGTGGCATATCCCGACCAGTCTTTCATCCACTGTTGATATGTACATGGGATAGATATTCGGGCGAGTGCACGTAGCAATGATTTAATAAATGACAGTAGGCCTATTTCATATACAGCAAAGAGGGGCTTTAGTCATCTCATCGTTAATTGTTAACAACAATTTAAAGTTGCTGATATTGCTTAATTTTTCTAAATTTTAAAATTTTTTTTGAGAACTTCAGAGACGCTATTCATGTTGCATCGAAAATGCTACGTCCCACTGAAAGTCCAAGGATGACAGAGAATTGTACTGAACACCTCTTAATGAAAATAAGAATTAAGTTTCTTGCTGTAGCCTGCAATTCCAAATTTAGATTTATCAATTATCGATCATTCCTACTTTGATTCGTTGCATTGTTTTTTGCTTTTTTTTTTGTATGTTCTACCCCCCCCCCCTTTTCAATTTGCTTCCGACGGCTATGCATCTTTTTAAAATACTTGTAGTGCTAGTAACATTTTATCAGGACAACTCGCCCCAAGACAAGTCGCCCCAAAACACTTCTTAAGAAGGATATGGAGATAACGAACAGTGTTCAGTTTCAAAGGCCATAAAACAATACAAAATAACAACAGAGCAAACACGGATCCCCGAAACATCAGAGGTGGGATCAGGTGCCATGGAGGAGTGAGCATCCCCTGCCGACCGGTCACACCCGCCGTGTGCTCCTTGTCATGATCAGGAAATAACGGAAAAAAATCCGTCGTCAATTCAGAGTATAAATAATGGACTAACAATTGGTATGAAAAACATCAGTCAGCATTTGACTTAATGCTAAATTGTATTTGCTGACAAGGCAATCTGATTAAAATCAGATCCTTTGATCCGCTCACATGGATCGCTACACAAGGCCGTCGGCCCTCTGGCTGATATTGGTGTCTCGGGCTGATACAGGATGTGATATGGAAAAGGGTATGTATTATTCTCTATATAAATACATTTATAAAACATTCGCTCGGTGTTTACACCAGGCAAGGTCTGTATAATAGTGTAACGTAATCCAGAACAGTGTAACGTAATTCACACATAACATAATTACAGTTTTAACCTTAGATAATGACTAAAATGATTAATGCTGAGCCACAAAAGAAATTTTGGTGGTAGGTAAAGGCCAAAAAAGAGATAATTTGTTTAAAGAAACTACATAGAACACACTTAAATAAGAAAATTCTCCTTACTTTTAATGTTTTTTTCCCCAGATTGACACTTACAATCTGGTACGTGAATTACGTCACATTGTTTGTTTTATAAAACGGATTGATTTTTAACTAATCATTTATGTAATGTAATATTATTTCTCTATGTTTCAGGTATCAGTCATCCTTAGTTAGTTAAAGAGTTACTCAATGGATGATGGTTATCATTTATGACTGATACCAGTTCTACACAATTTGACAAAAAACAGGCCTCCAGAACAAGAAATTAACAGAAATAAATCAATTATTGACAATTTTGGTACAAAAGACGATCTATAATCCTCAACATGCCGACGTTAGAGTGCCCTGTAGGAAGGATGTGATTGGCAGTCCCAGGACCTGGATGAATCCTTTGCCGCAGCGATGACGGCAGCCCTCCAGATCCATGATAGAACTGTTCACCAGCCACAGGCCCAGTCAGCAGCTGCCGCAGCTCCCAAATTGAAGTTGGACCCACCCACCATAGCTGCTGGATGTGATCCAGACCAGTGGTCAGCGTTCACTCGACAATGGGAGATGTACAAAGTGGGCATGGCCATAGCGCAAAACGTCATACCCACTGCTCTGTTCTACTGCTGTGACTCAGACCTTCGGACCGACATCATGCGTGACCAACGAGGTAACATCACAGACATGCCAGAGGCAGACCTGATGAATGTCATTAAACGGCTTGCTGTAAAGGATGAGAGCACATTGGTACAACGCATTAAGCTCAGTAAGATGACACAAGCACCTGGTACCAGCATCAGAACGTTTTTAGCCAGTCTCCGAGGTCAGGCGTCACTCTGTCAGTACAAGGCCACATGCAAGGAGGAAGGATGTAACCACATTTATGACTACAGTGATGAGATCATAAAGGACAATCTGGTTAGAGGAATTGCAGACCCTGAAATTTTGTCTGTCCTGCTTGGTGAGCCTAAGACAGACAGAACCTTGGAAGAGACTGTTTCCTTCATAGCACAGAAGGAACAAGGCAAAGTTACACGGAGTGCAGTTGGAGACTCAGCCGGTGCAATGTCGACTACGACCCATAGCCAAAAATCAGTACAAGGACCTGGAGGCAAGTGCTGGGCATGTGGTGGCCCTGCCCACGGACAAAGAAACGATCGTCGAGCCAGACAAAGAAGTTGCGAGGCCTGGACATCTACATGTGCCAAGTGTAAAGTTAAGGGTCATTATACCAAGTCATGCAGCAAGTGTTCAACGTGTGGTGCCTGGGGACATCGTGATTCATCGTCAAGGGCTTGTACACAGGGACGAGGACAGAAACTCCGCAATCAGGGACCATCACAGGAACCGACGAAAGATGCTGACGACAAGTTTGGTTATGTCTACGACCAGCTATGTACCACATCAGAACAATATCAGAATACAGCACGTCTTGAACATCACATCTTCGAAGGAAAATGGATAGCTAGGCCGTCCAAACCTCATCCGATGCTACTGGTTAATATGACACTTTGGCCGAGGACCATGCGTCATTTGGACATCCCATCAAAGATGTTACAAGGCTCAAAACGATACAACTGACCATGGTAGCTGACACCGGATGCCAGAGTACGATTATCCCATTACAGACAGCCAACAACCTGGGAATTACCAGAAAGGACCTAATTTCAGTAAAGCTCGTTATGCGAGGTGCCATCAAAGAAAACCTTGGGGTTATTGGAGCAGTTGCAGTTGATGTGAAGGTCAGAGATGGTTCCAAATCTACACGCATATTATGTTATGTATCTGATGTCATGGAAAAAGCTTTCATCTGCAGGGAGGCACTGGTTTCTCTTGGAATAATTCATGCAGACTTCCCAAACCATCCCACAGACACATCAGAGAGTTTTGCTTCTGTAGAAGATGAGACTACCTGCTCCTGTCCCAAACGTCAGCCTAATCCACCTCCACTACCAACAACACTACCACCAGGCTTGGACGCTACTGAAAAAAATGTGGATGCATTAAAGGAATGGCTACTTGATTACTATGGTGCTACAACTTTTAATGTATGTGAACATCAACCTTTACCGCTGATGAACTGTGAGACCCTTAAGCTTCACATAGATCCTGATGCCAGACCATTTGCTGTTCACAATCCAGCACTGGTACCCATCCATTGGCTGGATAAAGTCTATGCTGACCTGGAGAGAGACGTAAGGATTGGAGTCTTGGAGAAAGTTAGCCAGAATACCCCTACAACTTGGTGTTCCAGGATGGTAGTTACAGGTAAAGCTGATGGTACGCCCAGAAGGACGGTAGATCTTCAACCACAAAACCGTCACTCCGTACGCCAGACCCATCATGTACCGAGTCCGTTTCATCTAGCAGACAGGGTACCTCAAGGTATGAAGAAGACTGTTACTGACGCTTGGAATGGATACCACTCTGTACCTATTCGAGAGGAGGACCGTCACTCTACCACTTTTATCACACCATGGGGACGGTACAGATACAAGGTAGCTCCACAGGGATTTATGGCCAGTGGAGATGCTTACAACCAACGATTTGATGCTGTCATTACGGACTTCAAGAACAAGGTCAAATGCGTGGATGACACTTGTATGTGGGCAGATTCTGTTAAAGCAGCATTCTTCCAGACGTGCGAATGGTTAGACCTCTGTGCTCGGAATGGTATTACCCTCAACCCGAAGAAGTTCCAGTTTGCTCAAGATATTGTAGATTTTGCTGGACTCACAATTACTCCTACAAATATACGACCAAGCACGAAGTTCCTAGATGCAATCAGCAACTTTCCAACACCATCCGACATTACCGGTGCAAGAGCATGGTTTGGATTGGTCAACCAAGGTGCCTACGCGTTTGCCATGACTAAACAGATGAAACCGTTCCGAGCTCTATTGAAACCATCTACACCGTTCCATTGGACGGATGAGCTAGATGAACTATTTACAAAGTCCAAAGAGGTCATTATCCAGGAGATGAAGGAAGGTGTTCGTCTGTTTGACCCAGCACGCATGACCTGTCTAGCCACAGACTGGTCCATTGATGGTATTGGCTTCTTCATGATGCAGAAGTATTGCAGCTGTGCCAGTAAGACCCCAGCATGCTGTAATGATGGATGGAAGCTTTGTTTGGTCGGCAGTAGATTCACCCACCCAGCAGAAAGTAGATACGCTCCAATCGAAGGCGAAGCCTTGGCTGTTGTGTACGCTCTCCACCAGACAAGATACTATGTGCTCGGATGCGAAGATCTCATTGTCGCTACTGACCATAAACCACTACTCCAGATATTGAACGACCGATCACTCACTGAGATAGATAACAGACGTCTCCTTAACCTGAAAGAAAAGACCCTTGGATACAAGTTAACAGTGGTTCGTGTACCTGGGAAGAAGAATCTTGGTCCGGATGCAGCTTCCAGACATCCAGCTTGCCCCCCAGTTCGACTGGTATTACCTGGTGATGCCACAGTAGACGAGTCTCTTGACAGTTGCTCTGCCAGTTGTCGTGATACACCCACCAGTTTTGGCCTATCTACTGAGGATCGAGATCAAGCTGATGATACCTCCACAGTTACTGCCGCTACGACTGCATTAAATGCCAACATCATGGTGGTAACTTGGGATATGGTACGTGAAGCCACAGCATCAGATCCTACGTACATTAGCCTGCTTCAGCAGATAGAAGAAGGGTTCCCAGAGGATTATAGGGATTTGCCACTGGAGTTGCGCCCATTTCATCGTTTTTCTGGCAGTCTATGCTCTGTTGATGGTGTGGTTCTCTCGGGACAGCATATAGTCATTCCTCCTGCCTTACGTAAACCAGTACTCAATGCACTTCATGCAGCACACCAAGGAGTCTCGTCGATGTGTGCCAGAGCCATGGACTCAGTGTATTGGCCAGATATCACAGTGGATATTGCCAGAACGAGGGACCAGTGTGGACATTGTCACCAGATGGCTAAGTCAAACCCCATGCAGCCACCTACTGATATAGTTCCTCCCGAATATCCTTTCCAGAAGATTTGCAGTGACTACTTCACCTACAACAGCAAGGATTATGTTGTCGTCGTGGACAGGTACTCCAACTGGCCCATGGTATACAGATCAGAGTCTGGAGCGGATGGACTGGTGAAGCGCCTTCGTGAGACGTTTGTCACATTTGGTATTCCAGAGGAATTAACATCAGATGGAGGTCCTCAGTATACAGCTGGAAAGACACAGGAATTCCTGAAAGCCTGGGGAGTCAGACATAGAATCTCATCTCATCAGTTGCAAATCCACATGCCAACTGCAGAGCTGAAGTTGCAGTGAAGATGGTAAAACGTATGCTTGCGGACAACATCACAGCCAATGGTTCCTTAGACGTGGATAAGTTTCAGAGGGCTTTACTTATATACAGGAACTCCATTGATCCAGAGACGAAGGCATCCCCAGCCATGATCCTGTTTGGTCGTCCGATCAGAGATGCCGTACCAATCGTAATGGGTAGATATTCGCCTCATGATACATGGAAGGAACTGATGTCGAGTAGAGAGTTAGTTCTTGCCTAAACGCCACTCAAGAGAGCATGAAAGATGGAATGAGCATACCCATCAGCTACCACCACTGCAGGTTGGAGACCATGTGTATATCCAAAATTTAATGGGCAACCACCCAAGGAGATGGGAACGTACGGGAGTTGTTGTTGAGGTCCGCCAATACCACCAGTATGTTGTACGTGTAGATGGCACAGGAAGGGTTACGCTAAGAAATCGCCAACATCTGAGGAAATTCACCCCGTTTAACAGCAATTCACCCAGCGTGATTGAAACAATGCTGAGAATGCCACAACCTTCAGAAAAGACTGTTATAGATGGTTCATCCTCGACTCAGAAAACATTGACTAAATCCATTGAAATGTAGCACACCACAACCTTCGCATGTGACTCCCAGGATGGATTGCCCTTCTGCTCCACCACCTGTTAACCATGGTTCACCTGCTACATCTGGAGAGGTCTCACCTGCGGTCATGACCCCAAAATCAACCGCTAAGTCACATTTATCGCCAAGACGACTATTGACGGACAAGGACGAAGTCGCTCCTCTGACAGAACATGAAGACAAACCGAAGGTCACACGTTTACCCCGCGCTCTGGCTCGTCTTCAGCCGCACAATGCAACTGGAAAGAAAGAGTTGTTGACGCCTGGAAGACCACGCCGCAATACTAGACAGGATTCTGCAGAGAATAACTGATTATTGGACAGTTCAATTGATCTTTAATTACTTGTGACTGAAGTACAGTTGTGATACGAAACATTCTTTAATTTGATATTTGACTTATACAGACCTTTTAAGTTTTATTAGTGCCTAAAAAACTTGTCCCTGGGGGAGGAGATAACTAATCATTTATGTAATGTAATATTATTTCTCTATGTTTCAGGTATCAGTCATCCTTAGTTAATTAAAGAGTTACTCAATGGATGATGGTTATCATTTAATTTTGAAATATAATTTAATGCTGAATTCCACCAAACTTAAGTGCGACGCCAGAAATCGTGTATATATGATGTTTAAATCATTTGTAATAAGTAGTCATTCTGCACTTTCAGCAATACAGCTTTTGATTTCATCTGGAAAATACCAAGGTGTGTGGAATATGATGTTTTACAATGATAACAATGTAGATATATATAAATATGATGTCTTTTGCAAAGATTTTGCAATATTTATAATCATTTTCTGTATTCTAATTTGTAACATGCTGTTGTTCAACCAATAATAATCATTATTTTTCATTTTATGGATGAATGTGAATTTCGTTACAAAGAAAGCAGTTTGCTCCTGTCTCAAAATAAACGTTTACTTTTAACTTGAGAGTGTTTAAATAAAAGGTATTCACATGCAAATACATACAAACTTCTTTGTTAATTTGAGTATGCGAGTCTAATCAAAGAAAAAATAAGATTTCATTTTCTCAAACTCCATATTCATAATTTTTCGTACATTAGCTATGTGTAAATATGGAATATTTTTGAATATATGGTAAATTTTCAATGCGCTGTGGTTTTTAATTGGATAGTTATTATATCTCTATCAAATACAACTACTTGAAATACCATTTTGAATCTACAATAGTAATTTATTTAAATTTTTTGATAACACCTTCACTAATAACGTAATTCACTGCTAAAACTACATTTTATTTGTTCCATATGTTTGCAGAATATAATACCTTTTTTCAAGAGCTATCATATGTGTTTTCTGATCATTCGAATATTGTTCTATCACAATTAAAACATTTCCTTTGTTTTCCAAGTTGAAAATCCTCAGCCGTTTTTTGAAACTGTTTGGGGCACTTTAACTGACTTTGAATGTGTAGTTTATCTTAGTGTAGTGTACTTATGTGCCAAGTTAGATTGAAATCACACCAAAACTGTAGGAGTAGCATTTTAAAAGCTTATCACAGAAATTTCTAATTTTAGTAACCAAGGGCAACACCATTCATCGAATTAAAAAAAAACGATATACAGAATTATTAATTTAGTATACATTATGTACATGTACTTGTGTGCCAAGTTATTGAAATCACACCAAAACTGTAGGAGGAATAGCATTTTGAGAGTATTTCACAGAAAGAAGATGGGCGAACAAGGCGGGCAGAATGCCTATGGCGTCAGATATTAAGAAATCATGCATTGTATTTAATATGTAAATTGAGTACCTCTAATTATTGAAATTTTTTTTCTGAGAGAGAAAAAATCTCGTACAAAAAATTTACTTTCATAAAATTATTAGATGGTATTCGTGGAATTCGAACCCTAGCAATAAAAATCCGACGTATCAATAGCATAGTGCTTTGAGACTAACGCGTTAACCACTATGCTACACCATTCATGATGATATGAGGCATTTAAATCATGTTTGTGATATGACACTCGACTTTATGGACTTGAAATATTTCTCGGAAAGATGCTAATGTTTTGTCATTAAAGTGTACTTTTAAGGTATAGTGGGTCTTCGCTCCATGTTTCTGAAAACCAAAAAATGTGTATTTTATTGCACACGTTTAGGATCCTCTTTCAAAAAAAATGGAGAGAAGACCCACCCATATTGAAAAAATGTGTTAAAGTATAAGAAAATGATCGTTTTTGTTCTTTTTAGTGTGTGTAAGCTTTTTCAAAGGCAAATATTTTCAGTCTTTGTGAGATTTTTGTAAATTGTAGAGATTTTACATAAAGTATACTTTAATATTAGATGAAATATCACTTAAAATTTGGATTTAATTGAGATTAAAATTTTTGACTTCTTATCTGTCGCACTATAGGCATTCTGCCCGCCTTATTCGCCCATCATCTTTCTATTTTTAGTAGCCACGGCAACACTGTACATCGAAATCAAAAACTGATAAACAGAATTATGTATTTTAGTGTAGTCTACTTGTTTGCCAAGTTATATTGAAATCACATTAAAACTGTAGGAGGATTAGCATTTTGAAAAATTGTTTACAGACAGACAGACAGACGGACGGACGCATTACTATCATATAAGCTCTTCCGATCTCTGACCAGTAGAAATAAAAATGTACCATTTTGTACCAAATGTTTGTTCTAGACAATTTTGAAGTTATTTTTATGCAAATCAAAACTCTCAGTCGGGAAATTATTTTATTTTCCTTTCCCATTTCACAGGAACCTGATAAATTAAAAAAATGTTAAAACTTCATGTGACATGTCGATAAAATTTTCAGTTCCCAGATTCCTGCCGAATGTCAATCAAAAACGCCCTCGTTTTTTGTTAATAATTACTGTTAATAATCATTCAATTCAGACACAAGAGGCAAAGAAATATTTACATCGGAACCAGTTGAAGCTTATGCATGTAGCAAGCACAAAAGCATAGGCGATATGATTACCGGTCTTGTAGAGTAGGCTTTCCCCCCTAAAATCTTTCCCCCGGGAAAACTGACTCTAGAGTAGACTCCCCCCCCCCCCCCTGGAAAACTGGCTCTAGAGTAGGATTTCCCCTAGCAAAACTGGCTCTAGAGTAGGATTTCCCCTACGGAAATCCCACACCAGAGTCAATTTTCCGTGGGGAAATCCTACTCTGTGTTGTAGTTATAGAGTGCGATTTTCCCCAGAGCCACCCCCCCCCCCTCCAATTAGATGATACAAATAAACCTTGAAAATTACAATTTAGGTCCTAGTTAAATAAGTAGAATGAAAATGAATTTTTAATTTTTTCATTAAAAGTTTCACGAAAATGGGATTTAAGGAGATGTTATATGACCAAAAAATTGTATAGATTAATAGGATGTTTACAGAGAGGTGAAGTTTATAATTTTTTAATATTTTAGAAATTTTATTATAGTTGTAATCATTTACAACCAAAATAGGTCCAAAAATATATACCAATCCAGATATCCATTTTTTTTTTTGTTTCATTATGTTTTGAGAATATTTACATTTCTTTTGAAATCTATATATTTTGGTTGAGATTCCATGATTTGCCTTACATCTCGTAAAAAAACATTAATTTACCTTTTAAAAATAAGTTTCTCGTTTGTCTTTTTTTTCTTCACAAAAACATTGCGGCTGTGGTTTATATTGACTCTATAACGATGGGGGAAATCCTACTCTGAGAGAGAAAGAGGGAGAAACTTGGCTCTGGTGTGAGATTTCCCACCGGAGGGGAAATCCTACTCTAGAGTACGATTTCCGGGGGGGGGGGGGAAGCTGGCTATGGGGGAAATACTACTCTATACAACACCGGTATTAGAGCACGTTTACCACAAGAATACACTGCTAAGGTGGGCCCCTGATGAGGCGAGCCTTAGGGCATTTAGCCGTTTTAAAACCACCGAAACACTCTTTACTATATTATGATGTATGAATTAAAAAAAAAAGGTCACAAAGTTTGGTTAAGAGTGTCGGGTCCTAATAAATTTCATGGACGAGTTTGGCTGATTGATGTCCTTTTTCTCACACCATGTCAATCAAAAACGCCCTCGTTTTTTGTTAATAATTATTGTGCATTTAATTTCATAATTTTAAAAACTTTTTCTTTCTACTTAGTAAGAAAATTAAGGAAATTTTGTTTACATTTTCTTTCGTCTTAGGCTAAGCAAAATTTAAACGAGAGGCCCATGGGCCACACATCGCTCACATGAGAAGCTTTGAATATTCGGTCCTTTACCAGATTTCCCCCTTGTATTACATATTGCAACCCCAGCCTGCTCCACTGATCATAATTTAGACATTTTGAAATCTACACTTACCCAGGATGCTTCCATGTGCACATAAGTTTCAGCTTTTCTGGCCCAGTGGTTCTTGAAAAGATTTTCAAAGATTTTTCTATATATTTCTGTGTAAAAATTTGATTCCCCATTGTGGCCCCGCCCTACCCCCGGGGAACATGATTTGAATAATTTAGAATCTACACTAACCCAGGATGCTTCCACATAACTTTCAGCTTTTCTGGCCCAGTGGTTCTTGAAAAGAAGATTTTCAAAGATTTTTTTCTATATATTTCTATGTAAAAGTTTGATTCCCCATTGTGGCCCCGCCCTACCCCCAGTAGGCATGATTTGAACAATTTAGAATCTACACTACTTTAGGATGCTTCCACATAAGTTTCAGCTTTTCTGGCCCAGTGGTTCTTGAGAGGATTTTTTATGACCCCACCTTATTTTTGTCTTTTCTTGATTATCTCCCCTTGTGAAGGGACTTGGCCCTTTATCTAACAAGAGGCCCAGGGGCCACATCGCTCACCTGAGCAATTGGCTAGAAAAAAGCACATATCAGATCAGAACTGAAAGTTACCTGGGGGGGGGGAGGGGGGTTGAATTTGAACCTCCCAGGGGGTCATGATGTGAACAAACTAGAATCTACACTACCTGAGGATGATTCCCTATAAATATCACTAAGCATGGCTTTGAAGCACTTGAAAAGAAGATTTAAAAAGGTTTCCCAATATATTCCTATGTAAAACTTTTATCGGTCATTTGGCCCCATCCTACCCCCGGGGGGTCATGATTTGAACAAATTTGAATCTACACAACCTGGGGATGATTCCACAGGAGTTTCATCTTTCCTGTCTCGATGATTCTTGAGAAGAAAATGTGTCTATATATTCCTATGTAAAACTTTGATCGGCCATTTTGGCCCCATCCTACCCCCGGGGGTCATGATTTGAACAAACTTGAATCTACACTACCTGAGGATAATTCCACATGAGTTTCATCTTTCCTGGCCCAGTGGTTCTTGAGAAGAAGATTTTTAAAGATTTGTCCTATATATTGATATGTAAAACTTTGATCGGCCATTTTGGCCCCACCCTACCCCCAGGGGTCATGATTTGAACAAATTTGAATCTACACTACCTGGGGATGATTCCACATGAGTTTCATCTTTCCTGGCCCAGTAGTTCTTGAGAAGAAGATTTTTAAAGATTTTTCCTATATATTCCTATGTAAAAATTTGATCGGCCATTTTGGCCCCACCCTACCCCCGGGGGTCATGATTTGAACAAATTTGAATCTTTACTACCTGAGGGTGATTCTACATGATTTTCATCTTTCCTGGCCCAGTGGTTCTTGAGAAGAAGATTTTTAAAGATTTTTTCCCATATATTTCTATGTAAAATTTTGATCGGCCATTTTGGCCCCATCCTACCCCCGGGGGTCATGATTTGAACAAACTTGAATCTACACTACCTGAGGATGATTCCACATGAGTTTCATCTTTCCTGGCCCAGTGGTTCTTGAGAAGAAGATTTTTTAACAATGCCATTATTTTTTCTCTAATTCATGATTATCTCCCCATTGGAAAAGGGCGTGGCCCTTCATTTGAACAAACTTGAATCCCCTTTACCCCAGGATACTTTGTAGCAAGTTTGGTTGAAATTGGCCCAGTGGTTCTTGAGAAGAAGATGAAAATGTGAAAAGTTTACGACAACAACGACGACATCGACGACGACGACAGACGACGGACAAATTTTGATCAGAAAAGCTCACTTGAGCCTTCGGCTCAGGTGAGCTAAAAATTTAATGTCCCCTTTATCCAAGGATGCTTTGTACCAAGTTTGGTCAAAATTGGCTCAGTGGTTCTTGAGAAGTCGAAAATGTGAAAAGTTTACACACGGACAGACAGACGATGGACAAAATGTGATCAGAAAAGCTCACTTGAGCCTTCGGCTCAGGTGAGCTAAAAATGACAACAGAGATTAGAGTCAAAAATCTTGACTAGTACTTCAGATCTAGAATGCTACGATTCCTTTAATTTGTGCTATAAAATTTGACCTTTTAATTTTATTTGTGATAGCACTGGAATTCCTGTAGTTATCATATGTGAAAAAAGTTTTTTTTTATAAGTATATAAGTATTTTATAACCGTTTATTCATATAAAATAAGCTACATATAAAGTAACAATAAAGTTTTAAAAAGGCAATTTTCAATTACTAGTAAGTATTGTCTTTATATGACGCCAAGCCGCGTAAAAACACACAGTGTAATATCAAATTAAACGAGTAATATCCACCGGATATAGCAACTCACATTTTAAAAATGTGTGGCGTTTCATGGCATTTTTTTTTTCAGTTTTATTCTCATATATCGAGTAAACAAAATACTGAGTTGAAAATCGATAATACATACATTGTACACTCCCCCCAAACAACAACAACAACAACAAACAAACAAGCAAACAAACAAAAACAAAACAGAAACATATCTTAACAACGATATAATTAACTCGTAATAACGAGATCTTTTCTCGTTATAACGAGATGATTTACTCGTTATTACGAGATAATTAACTCGTAATAACGAGATCTTTTCTCGTTATAACGAGATAATTAACTCGTTATAACGAGATCTTTTCTCGTAATCACGAGATAATTAACTCGTAATAACGAGATCTTTTCTTGTAATTACGAGATAATTAACTCGTAATAACGAGATCTTTTCTCGTTATTACGAGATAAAAAATTTTTTTACGTGGCCCTATTCGTCTTTCGTAATGGACAGATACATTCGAATAATAGATTTTGAAATCTCCGACTTACGGAAACGTATAACCGCCTCGTGTTGTTGTTTTAGAACACGATTTGATGATATAAAAATGTTGCCAAATACAATTACTTCAAGGTTTGGTGATTTGATTATGACAACAATCTCTGATGAATAACACTTTTCTGACATTTTTTGGACGACTAATACACTTTGATATATCCAAGGTGAATTTCTAAATGTTGCACTAAAATATTGTGTAAACATTATGCCGCTTAAATTAGATATCGCAGAAACTTGTGCAATATACTATATATGAAGATTTCACTTAGACGACTTGATTTAATCAAAGAGCAAAATTCAACAAAATTTGAACGACATGTAACATAAAATGTATGCAAGATACAAGAATTTATCAGTCCAATTTGGGCCCATGAAAGAGCAAAAAAGATTTACAAACAAAAGAAGGAGGAGGATCCAATTTATTGAACATTCATGATAATGAGAGCAATTAATAAAAATGTATGTAAGAGATATACTCAATATACATAAATGTATTGTATATGTTATAATTTAATTATAGTCAAAGGCAAGAAACGGGGGAAAAAGTACATTATACTAACAAGTGATCTAAGGATGCCAGGGTCTTCATTAGTCATGAGCCAATAAAATTGATTATCATAAGATAAAGACTGAAAATTTTTACATTTAATTTTACGAATATTTATGAGTTCAAGTGTTTGTACATTACGATGAGGACATACAAGGAGAAAATGAATTTCATCCTTAATATAACGTACTGCATTGAATTGATGTCTGATTTAAATAAAATAATTCAAATATTTATAGTATCCTTGCAGATTCTTCCCTAAATAATAAATCTCATGAATTTTGCTTCAAAGGACAGTCACTCTATTTGATAATACTTGTACTATTCAAACTATGATAACGAAATCTTTAATCATGTTCTTAGCTTGGAGACCATACGCAGAAATATATGCATCAAATATTTTCGTCTGATGTGATGTCATGCATTATTGAATATGACTTCAAACTATTAAAAATTCAAAATTAAAAGAGAAAGTTGTATATTTTCTTTGATAATTCAATGGAAAAAAATTGATCGTACGTCTGCACATACTCTTATGTATTTTTTAACATGATGTGTAGATTGATAAAATGAACGAAATGATTTGCATTTTGTCCTCTTTCTTTACGATAGATAACACACAAGCTCATTATAGTTAGTGCTGTCACAGGCACAACCCCCCCCCCTCTCAATCGTGCTTTGATTTATTTGATAAATTAAGATTTATAATATAATTTATACAAACATATATTATGAAGTTGTTCTTTGAGTACATTTAAAAAGCAAATATATAAACAATATATAAACAATTATAACACTGTAAAAACTGCTAATTTATTTTAAATTAATTCTGAGAAAAAAATCATTGAGACAGTGGTAAATTTAGATTTTTAAAAAAAAAATTAAATCAATTACGGAGAATGAAAATCAGGCCCGTAGCTACGTTTTTCAAAGAGTGGCTCGGGTCCTTAAAAAAGCACACACTCATACAATAGTTAATATTAATAAATCTGATGTTACAAGACGTTCTAATTTTGTTGAATTTTGCTCTTTGATTAAATCGAGTCGTCTAAGCGAAATCTTCATATATGTTATATTGCACTTATTTCTGCGATATTTAATTTTAGCGACATACTTTTTACACATTATTTTAGTGCAACATTTAGGAATTCAACTTGAATTTATCAAAGTGTATAAGTCGTCTAAAATATATCAGAAAAGTATTATAAATCAGAGATTGTTGTCGTAATTAAATCGCCAAACCTTGAAGTAATTGTATTTGACAACATTTTTATATCACAATACCGTGTTCTAAAACAACAACACGAGGCGGTTATACGTTTCCGTACCGACTAGATATCGACCTTAAAATATTGTTTTTAAATAGGTTTAATAATTATGCATGCATACAATAAATCTAATTTACCCTTAATGTAATTTCATAAAGCAAAGGCTCTAATCTGTTCATGTACTGACCAAACTTATCAATTTAGATCTATTCTATTATACATACATCTCAACGCACTTTTTAAACTCGCATGGTTTTTCGCACAAATTAAAGTCATATTGTTATCATGCAAAATAACAAGGCAACAAAACATACTTCAAAGTGATTAATAACTCAATTTTAATTTTAAATCACTTATTAAAACATAATTCACACATAATAATTTGCAGGATTTTGATATGCTCTTAATATGTTCTTGGATGATAGATTATCAGAGTTTCTAAAATTAATGTTTTTCATGGATTCTAGTAAAATTCAGCCGTGTTTGAATCCGTTCTTTTTAAAACAGTCCATTGTCTTAATGCAGCATTGTCATTTTTCGGCGATCTATCTCGACAAAAGAAGGACAAGTATGGAAAAGAAGAAAAATTCTTAGAAAAATACTCATCTAAAAAGTTTATTTAAAAATTTCAAATAAATGAAAACTTGCAATAATGATTTTACGAATATATACTTATGATATTAGATATTTAATACATATTAGATTATGCCTCGTGCAGAAGTTCGATTATACAGGGTTTTATTGCAAGAATAATGTGACCTTAATTTAGACGCTGTTGCAAGTTAGATGTGCATCAAATTGAAATATGTTTGAGAAATTCATTGAACAGCTGTTGATCGACAAACCAAATGTCAGGTTCTCATTTAATAATTTTTTTGAGCAAGGAGAATGTCATTATAAATACGTTCATGTACATGGTCCTGTTAAATTGTAAGGGAACGTTATAAATTGAAATTTGTTATGTATTCAATGGTGGAATGGGACATCTACAGTATTTAAACAGAAGTGTTTAATTACATTTATTTGATTTCTAACAATTACTAGTAATTGAAAATTGCCTTTTTAAAACTTTATTGTTACTTTATATGTAGCTTATTTTATATGAATAAACTGTTACAAAATACTTATATACTTATAAAAAAAAAACTTTTTTTCACATAACTGCAGGCATTCCAGTGCTATCACAAATAAAATTAAAAAGTCAAATTTTTGTCCTGTTAAATTGTAAGGGAACGTTATAAATTTAAATTTGTTATGTATTCAATGGTGGAATGGGACATCTACAGTATTTAAACAGAAGTGTTTAATTACATTTATTTGATTTCTAACAAATGTACGTTATTAATTTGTTTAAAAACATGTGAAAAGTTAAATCATATACATTATCAGATAAAATATTACCCTTTCCACTTCGTTTTGTAAACTTGCTTTAAAAAATATATTTTAAAAAATATCTGCTCGAAAATGACTATGTTTATCTGTTGTGCATGCAAGGGACATATTCTTCTTGTGTAAAAATATTGGCGTCACGTAGCAAACGTTATTTGCGACTAAAAAAAACGACTGTAAAGTTGACAAAAACTCAAAGTTTAACTACACGACTAGGATAAATCATGTGATTAAAACAATCTCATGGGTTGCAAAGGCTCGGGGATAGAAAACACACAACACGTTATATAAATTCATATACCATCGCAAACCATTAGAGATTCTATATTAATTTATTGCTTGGTAATAAAAAAGAGTATCAAAAATGACATTCCATACAAGTGCAGGTTCGATGGAGTTACTGTAAATGCATTGAAGAATTAATAAACAGCATATGATCTGCTTTGCTCCTTATTCTGATATTTCTTTTACTAATTTTATGAATTCCGTAGGTTCATCCATTTTACATTAAGAGAGAGTAGAACAGTGAAACGCACCATTTTTTAAAGATCTTTTCTCGTAATAACGAGATCTTTTCTCGTAATTACGAGATAATTAACTCGTAATAACGAGATCTTTTCTCGTTATAACGATATAATTAAGTCGTAATAACGAGATCTTTTCTCGTTATTACGAGATAATTAACTCGTAATAACTAGATCTTTTCTCGTAATTACGAGATAATTAACTCGTTATAACGAGATAATTAACTCGTAATTACGAGATAATTAACTCGTAATAACGAGATCTTTTCTCGTAATTACGAGATCTTTTCTCGTTATAACGAGATAATTAACTCGTAATTTCGAGATAATTAACTCATAATAACGAGATCTTTTCTCGTAATTACGAGATAATTAACTCGTAATAACGAGATCTTTTCTCGTTATTACTAGATCTTTTCTCGTAATAACGAGATAATTAACTCGTAATAACGAGATCTTTTCTCGTAATTACGAGATAAAAATATTTTTTGTGGCCCTATTCGTCTTTCGTAGTCCATGCAATGAATTCTTTAAATATTTTTCAAAAAAGTATTTAATGGCAACCAGAATAGTAAATATATTCATTTTAAAAAAATCTCGACATGTTCTAGCTTCTGTTTCTGAGATTTCAGCCCATTTCTTCAAACTTGTCGTACAATTTAATCAAGAAATATCATATACATGTGATAGAATATATTGCATATATTTAGTGATTTTTCCTGCATATTTTCCAAACTTCTCTATATATCTTTTTCTCGACAAAATCGCCTCTTGAGCTTGATTTTGAGAATGATAAATTACTATGTTCTTTTATCCACCCTTGCTTGCTGAGAAACTCGCCTATCTCTAATCTCAAACCACGTATACTGAGTGTCAGTCTACTGTAAAATGAACTGAGAATCTCTGGTGATTTTCCATAAGTGCTAATTCCTGGAATTGCCGTTAGATCAGTAGTCCTCCCATCTAACGTCGTAAATGCATCGAGAAGAGAACCACTGTAAAGTGAATGAAGATTCTCTTCCACAATTTCTATGTAATTGAACTCTTGACTTTCTTTCATTGCGTTCTGTCGTGAAGATGTGATGCTGGTTATCAAGGGTTCAATTTGGTAAAAATCAGCCTCATTTTCCAGTAAATCATAATCAGAAAATTGTTGTGGCAGGCAAAGTTTTCCAGATCTACAAAAATTCAGGATGTATCTGAACATTTGTCCATCTCGGTCAATGAAGAAGTTTCCATCCTGATCCACTTTGGATGGGATATCACCTTTAAACATCGCTCCCAGCATTGAGTCTGGATACCTAACAAGGGTAGACCTTGTGGTAGTGTAAATATGTCCACCAACATTGAGTCTTATGATCTCTGATTCTTCCATAGTTTGCAGGCCAGTTTTTTCACTAAAAAAGAAAACAATAGCGTATTTGGAAGAAAAAACACTTTATTTAAAATCTCAAGTTCTCTAAAATTATTAGGAAATCATTTTTTTTTTTAAATCAGGAGAATTTTTCTGATTAAAAAAAATGACAAAAACCGAAAAAGCACGAGGGAAACAGTGGGGATTTCATCACAAGGTGTTCCTTTACATGCAAGTCATTAATAAAAATGATGGATGGTGTCTTGAATATTTGCTAACTGTCCTGTAAATATTAATTACCTGGGAACACGCTTCTACACATAGAAAACTGCACTGTATCAGCCTGAACCTGTACTGTAGTGTATGAAAAAGAAGGAAACAGCTGTCAGTGTCAACCGGAAATCAAAAGGGGAAAACTAAGACATAAATTCTGACCCTATTCCGGAAAAATCAAGAGACATATGCATGGACTGGAATTTAAACAAAAACACATTTACTTGTCCCTTAATAGCTACAAGAAAGTTAGATAGAATGTTCTATCGTTAAAATGATATTTGTCCTACGGACCCGGTTTGTTGAGGGCTTGTACCGAGACACAGATTATTCTAACCATAGGCGCTTGGTTACAGGATGGTGTATTTTGTGTATTATGTATTTTTCTATGTGTGCCTGAATACCCTCATCGAAATAAAAATAAAAATTCGCCGAAATTAGCACGTTTTAAAAATGTCATATTTACTGTATATAAAAAGAGTATATAAGTTAATATAACATTTTTTAAAACGTGCTAATTTCGGCGATTTTTTATTTTTATTTCGATGAGTGTATTCAGGCACACATATAAAAATACATAATACACAAAATACACCATCCTGTAACCAAGCGCCTATGATTCTAACTACAAGAAACTTAGACTGCATAAATTTTTACATAAATAAAAAAAAAAATCATCAAAATATGCAACTTCTTGTCATCACAGTCAACTTTTTTCCCCAATAAAAATGGATCTCGCAAATTTACTTACCTGTCATGAGTCTTTTGCAAAATTAAAACTCTGATTGTATTCAAATTACTCCAAAGTTGAGATTAAAAATATTCGGTTGATAATAGGTACACGGTGTATATGCATAACGGACCCTTTTCGCTGAAACGGACCCTTTCAGCAGAATTAACGGATACTTTCTGCTAAATTTTCAAAACAACAATGGAGTCTTCGGCAAAAAAATGAGTTCATTAAGAGAAAGGAAAGGGTTAGTGAATGTAATTTTGCTTCCACGGAATATCAGCGATATTCATATACCTTAGTGAGCTATAGTTTATTGCCATGCAATTACCATTTTAGCTCATGAAACGTTTCAATTTGATCAAACAAGCGATCGCGCAGACGAATTAAGGCCCCTTTAAATGTTGATATTTGCGTGAAATCGTTTATATTATGATATAAAATGAACATTGTTGTCTTCTTGTGAATTTAAGAAACCCAGCAATGCTAATGAAGCTTAAAGCATCTCAGTAATTTTAATAAAAGCGGGACATGTAATTTTTGTTAAGGAAACGGCCCCTTTCTGACAGATGCATTTTCTGGCACCGGACCTTTTCAGATGCTATTAAGTTAAGCTATCATTTGAAAAAAAGTATTGCACAAATTACTAATTAGACCATTTATTTATAACTCCATTTTTAAATGTTTTATTTTATTGCTTTATTTGACTTCTGTCAACATCTCTTAATTATCCAGAGAAGTAAGTTCTTGAATCAAACTATACTTAAAATTGTCATAAACTTTCTATCCTTGCATTGTTGTTTGACTTTAAATAGAAGTGAAACATGTGCTTTTTTTAAAAAAAAATCTATTAATTTCTTTATAAGGCCATAGTGGCCCCCCTTTTTTCCTGAGAATAGTCTTTTACTGTAAATTTGTTTATTATGTAGTTTTATCTGATTGCTGTCCCTCTCACTTTTGTTGCTTTAGGGTTTATACACGCGCAAAGAACACATATACATGAAAGATAAAGTAAAGGTATACCGAAAATTCACAACTCAGAAAATCGTTGATAAGGACCTGTTTATTAAGAATACATTGAAGAAAAATATTTTACCAATATCAGGTTTTACGAGGGTTGTCCCGTAAAATCGTGGACAAAGCGTTTTTCTCGAAAAGTAATGGGCGCACTAAGCTGAAAATTTCAGTAAATGTTTATTTTTCATATTTAAGTGCATGATAATTTTTTTGATAAAATATAATTAAAAATAAAGATTTTATTATGCTTGAATGTGCACGGGGTATTGTCCTACGGCGCACGGACAAAAAAAAAAAAACATGATTTATTAAAGAATACACAAGTTTGAATTCAAAATAAAAGTTTTAAATACTTAAGATTTGGATTAAAATTATACTTATTCAATTCCACAATCAATTTTGTAGTCTTTGTAAAAATTCTAAGGCATTTGGTTAATTTTTGGCAGTTTCTCGAGCATTCGAAATGGGAAAGTGGTAAACACAACACACGAAAAATGGCGACGTTTTATGACGTTACGGCGCACGGGAGAGCAGTTCCGTTATAATTCGATGTAAAAGACTTGAAGTGACCATAGAAGAAAAAAAGATTATAAAAATATCACCATATCTTAACTATACAAATGAAATAGGAGTTTTCTTAGCGAAGTCTTTTTTGATGAGTCCCTGGGGAGTACAAAACATGCGGACAAACTCCTAATGTAATAGCAAAAGACGCGCTGTCACAGTAGACCGCCGGTATGAGATTTTCTATTAGTTGAATGATGATGAGAATATTGTCCGTAACTCACTGATAAATCTTCAGAAGATCGCATGAGGGTGCCAATTGGTTCTTCGACTGTTTATGGAGACTAAAGAATGTGTATCAATGAAATTCCTAAATCTAAGTCGGACGCATCCAATTTCATTTTTAGCAAAGATAAAACGTGGCGCTGTTTTAGACACTTTGACGTTTTAATCCATGCGCCGTAAGGTGATACAATACATGGCATAAAATCTCATAATTTGTTTATTTATGCATATATTTATCTGTAATTTGCTGTGTATATTACTAAAATATGTACTAAATAATATTGAAAATTTCAGAACGCTGTGATGTTTATTTTTTACACTAGACAACTTGTCCACGATTTTACGGGACAACCCTCGTATTTTATGTACAGTCATGTGAAAATGTGCCGACTTGATATCCGGGGTATGTGGCATTATTTTTAGGGGGGTTATAAAAAAAACAGATTAATAATGTAAGATGCCTATAAAGAAAAAGATACACTTGCACTTGCACTGAAAATAAAGTAAAAATAATAAAGAAATAGGATAAATTTTGAATACATTAACTTAAAAAGTAAGAAACTGCCCTACCCCATACTACATGTATTATGCCAAGTCTACTTTGGATCAACATTCAACAATTCATACTGGAAGTCATGTGAATTTAGTTTTGGTTTTTTTTTGGGGGGGATGAGTGTGAATTTAACATTTGATTCCGTCTTTTATCCTAAAAATGTCATGAATTGCGAGACAAATTGAAAAAAATGGAGGGTAGGTATAGCTGATGAAAAAAAAAATTTCTCAGAAAATGTCGATTTCAATGCCTAATTTCTTAAATCTATATACCAGATTACATAAAAAGTTATTGTTTCGATTTTTTGGAGGTTAAAAATGACTTCAGTTGGACTAATTATAGTCAGTTGATCCGGAGAGGTCAAGCATACAATATCTAAAGATGGCCAGAGTAATAGCTATATATAAGTAGTAGCATATAAAGTAACATCATTTGTATGTATAGTTTTTTTTTGTATACATAATTATACATTTTAATTTTTTAGCAAGAAAAATGTAATTCGCATTGAAATGATTCAAACAATTTACATTTCTTGATATACATAATCAAGAATATAATCTGTGAAATCTAACGAGTATTTGAACAGCCATCTATTCTGAAAGTGTTTGAGTTATATTGGGGGTATATAAACATTACTTTTTGTATCCAGTTTGTCAGTAGACTAAATAAAAATTTATAAATATACTAGAGTCTTTCATATGGAGTAACTGTCTACTATGAAATGCCATATACGACAGCCAACTGCTGACTGCCAACTGTCAGCTGCTTACTGCCAACTGCCACACATATTTGAATAAATTTTGTATTTGTATTGATATTTATATGAATTTTCACCAAAAAAAGGAAAAAAAGGCACGGATCCAGGACATTTTTTCCAAGGGAGTCACCCTGGTAAAATTGAATTGAATAAAATGACCAATATGTTTTATCTTATGTAATATTCAATAAATGCGGTTGATAAAGTACATTGTTTTAAATTTTTTTTATTTGTAAATGACTATTTTCTTCTTTTAATCTTTAAAGAAGCCCCCCCCCCCCCCGGAGACCTTTGAAGAGAGAATAATAATAAAAAAGATTTGTCGTTTCGCAGAGAAAGATGTTTTGAAAATAAATTTTCGTTGTCCATTATATTCTATAGTTAAAAATTTCTTCAAATTAAAGATGTATATCTCTGTGTGTTGTAATGTTTCACATGCATACATGTAGATGGGGGGGATTTAAAATTTGTTCAGTCATACGTTAAATAAACTAAACGAACAACCGGTATAACTGACCTTGGACCCCCCCCCCCCCAACCCACTTAGAAAACGCCGATCAAACATTTATATCTCTTTGTTTGTACAAATAAAATATGTTTTACATGCATAGATCTCGAAAGAGGGGTCCGGAAAACCCCTCTGAAATTTGTAAAGTTATTTAATGCACAAAATGAACCAACTAAAAGTTATTTAATTTATAAAATAAATCAACTAAAAGGGACCTTAGAACCCCCCCCCCCCCTCCCCAACCGAAAATGTGGATTCGTGTTAAGTTGGTATAAAAATGTCATACACATGAAGGTATGACGCATAAGAACCCCCTCTCCCTGGCCGAAATAAATTTTCACATTTAGGAAAGGACTAAAATACGTATTTTTTTCTTGTCAAGAAATTTCTGGGTTGGATTTTTTTTTTACCAGAGTGACGCTCTTGGAAAAAAAATGTCCTATAGATCCGCGCCTTTTTTTTTAATTTACATAAATATTGATATAAAAATAAATTTTATTCAAATATGTGTGGCAGTTGGCAGTAAGCAGCTGACAGGTGGCAGTAAGCAGTCAGCAGTTGGCAGTAAGCAGTTGGCTGTCGTATATGGCATTCCATAGTCTACAGATTTGGGATTCGATCAGGACAATAAAACAGAGAGGCTTAAGTTGAATGAGCGATGAGCTGAAAGTGCCCTTATTTAAAATCATAAAGTGTCCGTTACTTTTAAAACTTCGAACAAATTACTTATTTTAAATTTAAAACAGAGAGTAGACAAAAAAATAAATATTGAAATCTTTATCTCTAAATAAAATGCCCATATGCTACTTGTAACACCGCCAATTTATTAACAAATTCTGTCCAAAAGACTTGTCAATATTGATGAACCACTGGTTTACGACAGAAAAAAAAATGTTATTTAGCGGCCATCTCCGTAAAATGAAAACAAAACTGACTTTCACGTCCAAGATCAACGTTAGCCACATTCCATGGAATGTATAATTTACTGGTTTGCCAAAGATTTAAGTTTCAAAACACATGAATTCTTGAACATGTGTTGGTTTGAGGGTAGTTTTATCGGAAATTGTCCGTTGCTTTTATCGGAAAGTATCCGTTTCAACGAAAAGGGTCCGTTATACCTGTACACCGTGAGGTAGTTCTTGCCAAAACCCGGGTGTCTCATAGGTACCACCCATTATTAGCAGACCTAGGCTTATGAAGCAGAATTCATTTAGATCTAGTACAATTCTCTGTTATCCTATCTGGCATATCTCGACCAGTCTTTCATCCACAGGTACATTGGATAGAAATTCGGGCGAGTGTAGCAATGATAAATGACAGTATTTCATACAGCAAAGTGGTTGGGCTTTAGTCATCTCATCGTTAATTGTTAACAACAATTTAAAGTTTCTGATGTTGCTAAATTCTTAACCAATGAGAATTTCAGAGACGCTAATCATATAGCTTCGAAAATGCCACGTCTCACTGAAAGTCCAAGCTAGGATGACAGAGAATTGTACTAAACACCTCTTTATGAAAATAAGATGTTTCTTGCTGTACAGGTAGCCTTCAATTCAATTATCGATCAATTCTATTTTGATTTGTTGCATGTATTTTTTTTTTTACTCTAAATACTAGTAGTAGGCCTATTAGTAACATAGGCGTCGAAACCGGGTGCAGATAGACATTATATAGGCATATAAAATCGGGCATTACCTTTTTTGTTGGTATAGCCCCCCCCCCCCGCCCCCCACTTTCAGTTGGCCACCCACTTTCAAATTGCTTAAGCCTATGAGTAAAACATACTACGGAGTCTGACAGATATAAACGAACTTTTTTGCAGGGAATCTGTCTGTTTTGCAGAGAATCGGTTTATTCATGGTGATTTTCAGGAAATCAGCACAATATATCGGTTTACTTTTATACAGTGAAAAATCAGTAAAGGTATAATAAATTTGAATGTTTTACAAGAAAACGACGTTAGTGGAACTTTGCCTAACTATAAAAATATGATAAACGTGATGATTTTTTTTTCCATATCGTCATCTTTTCTTATTCACATGTAACAGCATGTTGCAAAATAGACCTACTCTTATTACCTGCATGTGGAGTTTTTAATTTCTTAAATGAAACAAACTACATGTTAATTGGTAATTTGACGAAACTAAGAAAACTGTCTCGTTTAGAGTCAATATTTTCATATAAATTGTTAGGCCATTTAAAAAAAACAACATTTTTTTCACGTTTTTTCCAATCGTGAAAAGGAGTACACAGCAGACGTAACTGGTCAACTCGGACCTGATCCCAGTTAAAGTTAAATTATAAATAGAGGTCCGTGTTTGTTCTGGTTTCAAACTGCATAGCTTGAGTCTTTCAATGGACTTTTGAGCTTGATTACTGTTTGTCATCTTCAAAAATTAATATAAATGCTACGTAAGGTACCATTTTGGGAGTAATATTACAGGATTTGATTACGTGACTAACTTCATGTCATATCCCAAGGAAACTCTAAAAATGATATCCCGGTGAAATTGAAATAAAAGATACCACAGAATCTGACACATCAGTTTCATATTTGGAGGACTTACAAGAAAACGCGTTGATTGGAACATAGCAACAAAGCTCTCTGAAATCGTCAACTTCCATTACTTATGCAGCAATGTACATTAATCACCTACATATGGGGCATGTATCGCCAAGTTGATTCGAAATGCAAGAGCATGCTTTACTAAAACGAGGTAACTAAGTACAGTGTATGATGTCTTTAAAGGTACTTGGACACAGATTTGAAGTTAATTTTTTCTCTATAATATTACGACTTATATATTTTAATAGCATTTCACACAAAAATTAATTAAAAATCTTATTTCATTTCCAAGTTATTAAAATTTTTATT